>NC_090749.1:102291106-102524033 GCF_036898095.1 Palaemon carinicauda
AATAGTTTCTTCTGGTACTCTTATGTATAATAAACTTTTTAAAGGTGTATATGTATGTATATATGGGTGTCTATTTGTATGTATATTAATTCTAATACATTGTATACTATTTGTAAATCCGGTTTTTAATAAAAGATAGTTAGAAAAGTTGATAGTATGTTTATAGGTCTAACAAACACCATATATTTACAATTTGCAAAATAACACGGACGCTTGCTTATGGAATTCAATTCTAAAACCTTGTGGTGAACTGAGATTTAAAAGCAAAAATATATATAAAAAAGTTTCATGTAATATCTGTACATGAAAAAGAAGCAGTTTCATTAAAAAATATTTTTTTACTATGTTTGACTGCAGTAAGGCTCATGTGGTCTTAGAACTTCAAAGAATTGCATTGGTTCCCTGGCATATACAGATTTGCATGCAATTGCATTAGTTAGCCAAGGATCTTATCAACTGCAAGGAATTACATTGGCTCCTGTGTATCAGATTGCATACCATTGCATTGGTTAGCCAAGTGTCTTATCAACTGCAAGGAATGACATTGGTTGCCTCTTGTGTCAGATTGCATGCAATTGCATTGGTTAGCCAAGGGTCTTATCAACTGCAAGGAATGACATTGGTTCCTCTTGTGTATCAGATTGCATACCAATTGCATTGGTTAGCCAAGGGTCTTATGAACTGCAAGGAATGACATTGGTTGCCTCTTGTGTCAGATTGCATGCAATTGCATTGGTTAGCCAAGGGTCTTATGAATTGCAAGGAATTACATTGGTCGCCTCTTGTGTCATATTGCATACAATTGCATTGGTTAGCCAAGGGTCTTATGAATTGCAAGGAATTACATTGGTTGCCTCTTGTGTCAGATTGCATACAATTGCATTGGTTAGCCAAGGGTCTTATAACTGCAAGGAATTACATTGGTGCCTCTTGTGTCATATTGCATACAATTGCATTGGTTAGCCAAGGGTCTTATCAACTGCAAGGAATTACATTGGTTCCCTTGTGTCAGATTGCATACCAATTGCATTGGTTAGCCAAGGGTCTTATTAACTGCAAGAATTACATTGGTTGCCTCTTGTGTCAGATTGCATACAATTGCATTGGTTAGCCAAGGGTCTTATCAACTGCAAGAAATTACATTGGTTGCCTCTCGTGTCAGATTGCTTACAATTGCATTGGTTAGCCAAGGGTCTTATCAACTGCAAGGAATTACATTGGTTGCCTCTTGTGTCAGATTGCATACAATTGCATTGGTTAGCCAAGGGTCTTATTAACTGCAAGGAATGACATTGGTTGCCTCTTGTGTCAGATTGCATACAATTGCATTGGTTAGCCAAGGGTCTTATCAACTGCAAGGAATGACATTGGTTGCCTCTTGTGTCAGATTGCATACAATTGCATTGGTTAGCCAAGGGTCTTATCAACTGCAAGGAATGACATTGGTTTGCCTCTTGTGTCAGATTGCATACATTGCATTGGTTAGCCAAGGGTCTTATTAACTGCAAGGAATGACATTGGTTGCCTCTTGTGTCAGATTGCATACAATTGCATTGGTTAGCCAAGGGTCTTATCAACTGCAAGGAATTACATTGGTTGCCTCTTGTGTCAGATTGCATACAATTGCATTGGTTAGCCAAGGGTCTTATCAACTGCAAGAAATTACATTGGTTGCCTCTCGTGTCAGATTGCTTACAATTGCATTGGTTAGCCAAGGGTCTTATCAACTGCAAGGAATTACATTGGTTGCCTCTTGTGTCAGATTGCATACAATTGCATTGGTTAGCCAAGGGTCTTATCAACTGCAAGGAATGACATTGGTTGCCTCTTGTGTCAGATTGCATACAATTGCATTGGTTAGCCAAGGGTCTTATCAACTGCAAGGAATGACATTGGTTGCCTCTTGTGTCAGATTGCATGCAATTGCATTGGTTAGCCAAGGGTCTTATCAACTGCAAGAAATTACATTGGTTGCCTCTTGTGTCAGATTGCATACACTTGCATTGGTTAGCCAAGGGTCTTATCAACTGCAAGAAATTACATTGGTTGCCTCTTGTGTCAGATTGCATACAATTGCATTGGTTAGCCAAGGGTCTTATCAACTGCAAGAAATTACATTGGTTGCCTCTTGTGTCAGATTGCATACACTTGCATTGGTTAGCCAAGGGTCTTATCAACTGCAAGAAATTACATTGGTTGCCTCTTGTGTCAGATTGCATACAATTGCATTGGTTAGCCAAGGGTCTTATCAACTGCAAGAAATTACATTGGTTGCCTCTTGTGTCAGATTGCATACAATTGCATTGGTTAGCCAAGGGTCTTATCAACTGCAAGAAATTACATTGGTTGCCTCGCGTGTCAGATTGCTTACAATTGCATTGGTTAGCCAAGGGTCTTATCAACTGCAAGGAATTACATTGGTTGCCTCTGTGTCAGATTGCATACAATTGCATTGGTTAGCCAAGGGTCTTATTAACTGCAAGGAATGACATTGGTTGCCTCTTGTGTCAGATTGCATACAATTGCATTGGTTAGCCAAGGGTCTTATCAACTGCAAGGAATGACATTGGTTGCCTCTTGTGTCAGATTGCATACAATTGCATTGGTTAGCCAAGGGTCTTATCAACTGCAAGGAATGACATTGGTTGCCTCTTGTGTCAGATTGCATACAATTGCATTGGTTAGCCAAGGGTCTTATCAACTGCAAGGAATGACATTGGTTGCCTCTTGTGTCAGATTGCATACAATTGCATTGGTTAGCCAAGGGTCTTATCAACTGCAAGGAATTACATTGGTTGCCTCTTGTGTCAGATTGCATACAATTGCATTGGTTAGCCAAGGGTCTTATCAACTGCAAGGAATTACATTGGTTGCCTCTTGTGTCAGATTGCATACAATTGCATTGGTTAGCCAAGGGTCTTATCAACTGCAAGGAATTACATTGGTTGCCTCTTGTGTCAGATTGCATACAATTGCATTGGTTAGCCAAGGGTCTTATCAACTGCAAGGAATTACATTGGTTGCCTCTTGTGTCAGATTGCATACAATTGCATTGGTTAGCCAAGGGTCTTATCAACTGCAAGGAATGACATTGGTTGCCTCTTGTGTCAGATTGCATACAATTGCATTGGTTAGCCAAGGGTCTTATCAACTGCAAGGAATGACATTGGTTTGCTTGTGTCAGATTGCATACCAATTGCATTGGTTAGCCAAGGGTCTTATTAACTGCAAGGAATGACATTGGTTGCCTCTTGTGTCAGATTGCATGCAATTGCATTGGTTAGCCAAGGGTCTTATCAACTGCAAGGAATGACATTGGTTGCCTCTTGTGTCAGATTGCATGCAATTGCATTGGTTAGCCAAGGGTCTTATCAACTGCAAGGAATGACATTGGTTGCCTCTTGTGTCAGATTGCATACAATTGCATGGGTTAGCCAAGGGTCTTATCAACTGCAAGGAATGACATTGGTTGCCTCGTGTCAGATTGCATACAATTGCATTGGTTAGCCAAGGGTCTTATCAACTGCAAGGAATGACATTGGTTCCCTGGTGTATGAGATTGCATACAATTGCATTGGTTAGCCAAGGGTCTTATTAACTGCAAGGAATGACATTGGTTGCCTCTTGTGTCAGATTGCATACAATTGCATTGGTTAGCCAAGGGTCTTATCAACTGCAAGGAATTACATTGGTTGCCTCTTGTGTCAGATTGCATACAATTGCATTGGTTAGCCAAGGGTCTTATCAACTGCAAGGAATGACATTGGTTTGCTGGTGTATGAGATTGCATACCATTGCATTGGTTAGCCAAGGGTCTTATTAACTGCAAGGAATTACATTGGTTGCCTCTTGTGTCAGATTGCATACAATTGCATTGGTTAGCCAAGGGTCTTATCAACTGCAAGGAATTACATTGGTTTGCTGGTGTATGAGATTGCATACCATTGCATTGGTTAGCCAAGGGTCTTATTAACTGCAAGGAATTACATTGGTTGCCTCTTGTGTCAGATTGCATACAATTGCATTGGTTAGCCAAGGGTCTTATCAACTGCAAGGAATGACATTGGTTGCCTCTTGTGTATCAGATTGCATACAATTGCATTGGTTAGCCAAGGGTCTTATCAACTGCAAGGAATTACATTGGTTGCCTCTTGTGTCAGATTGCATACAATTGCATTGGTTAGCCAAGGGTCTTATCAACTGCAAGGAATTACATTGGTTGCCTCTTGTGTCATATTGCATACAATTGCATTGGTTAGCCAAGGGTCTTATCAACTGCAAGGAATTACATTGGTTGCCTCTTGTGTCAGATTGCATACAATTGCATTGGTTAGCCAAGGGTCTTATCAACTGCAAGGAATTACATTGGTTGCCTCTTGTGTCAGATTGCATACAATTGCATTGGTTAGCCAAGGGTCTTATCAACTGCAAGGAATTACATTGGTTGCCTCTTGTGTCAGATTGCATACAATTGCATTGGTTAGCCAAGGGTCTTATCAACTGCAAGGAATGACATTGGTTGCCTCTTGTGTCAGATTGCATACAATTGCATTGGTTAGCCAAGGGTCTTATCAACTGCAAGGAATTACATTGGTTGCCTCTTGTGTCAGATTGCATACAATTGCATTGGTTAGCCAAGGGTCTTATCAACTGCAAGGAATTACATTGGTTGCCTCTTGTGTCAGATTGCATACAATTGCATTGGTTAGCCAAGGGTCTTATCAACTGCAAGGAATTACATTGGTTGCCTCTTGTGTCAGATTGCATACAATTGCATTGGTTAGCCAAGTGTCTTATCAACTGCAAGGAATTACATTGGTTGCCTCTTGTGTCAGATTGCATACAATTGCATTGGTTAGCCAAGGGTCTTATCAACTGCAAGGAATTACATTGGTTGCCTCTTGTGTCAGATTGCATACAATTGCATTGGTTAGCCAAGGGTCTTATCAACTGCAAGGAATTACATTGGTTGCCTCTTGTGTCAGATTGCATACAATTGCATTGGTTAGCCAAGGGTCTTATCAACTGCAAGGAATTACATTGGTTGCCTCTTGTGTCAGATTGCATACAATTGCATTGGTTAGCCAAGGGTCTTATCAACTGCAAGGAATGACATTGGTTGCCTCTTGTGTCAGATTGCATACATTGCATTGGTTAGCCAAGGTCTTATCAACTGCAAGGAATGACATTGGTTTGCTGGTGTCTGAGATTGCATACCATTGCATTGGTTAGCCAAGGGTCTTATCAACTGCAAGGAATGACATTGGTTGCTGGTGTATGAGATTGCATACATTGCATTGGTTAGCCAATGGTCTTATTAACTGCAAGGAATTACATTGGTTGCCTCTTGTGTCAGATTGCATACAATTGCATTGGTTAGCCAAGGGTCTTATCAACTGCAAGGAATGACATTGGTTGCCTCTTGTGTCAGATTGCATACAATTGCATTGGTTAGCCAATGGTCTTATTAACTGCAAGGAATTACATTGGTTGCCTCTTGTGTCAGATTGCATACAATTGCATTGGTTAGCCAAGGGTCTTATCAACTGCAAGGAATGACATTGGTTGCTGTGTCAGATTGCATACCAATTGCATTGGTTAGCCAAGGGTCTTATTAACTGCAAGGAATTACATTGGTTGCCTCTTGTGTCAGATTGCATACAATTGCATTGGTTAGCCAAGGGTCTTATCAACTGCAAGGAATTACATTGGTTGCCTCTTGTGTCAGATTGCATACAATTGCATTGGTTAGCCAAGGGTCTTATCAACTGCAAGGAATTACATTGGTTGCCTCTTGTGTCAGATTGCATACAATTGCATTGGTTAGCCAAGGGTCTTATCAACTGCAAGGAATGACATTGGTTGCCTCTTGTGTCAGATTGCATACAATTGCATTGGTTAGCCAAGGGTCTTATCAACTGCAAGGAATGACATTGGTTTGCTTGTGTCAGATTGCATACCATTGCATTGGTTAGCCAAGGGTCTTATTAACTGCAAGGAATGACATTGGTTGCTTCTTGTGTCAGATTGCATACAATTGCATTGGTTAGCCAAGGGTCTTATCAACTGCAAGGAATGACATTGGTTGCTGGTGTATGAGATTGCATACCATTGCATTGGTTAGCCAAGGGTCTTATTAACTGCAAGGAATGACATTGGTTGCCTCTTGTGTCAGATTGCATACAATTGCATTGGTTAGCCAAGGGTCTTATCAACTGCAAGGAATGACATTGGTTGCTTGTGTATGAGATTGCATACCATTGCATTGGTTAGCCAAGGGTCTTATCAACTGCAAGGAATGACATTGGTTGCTGGTGTATGAGATTGCATACAATTGCATTGGTTAGCCAATGGTCTTATTAACTGCAAGGAATTACATTGGTTGCCTCTTGTGTCAGATTGCATACAATTGCATTGGTTAGCCAAGGGTCTTATCAACTGCAAGGAATTACATTGGTTGCCTCTTGTGTCAGATTGCATACAATTGCATTGGTTAGCCAAGGGTCTTATCAACTGCAAGGAATTACATTGGTTGCCTCTTGTGTCAGATTGCATACAATTGCATTGGTTAGCCAAGGGTCTTATCAACTGCAAGGAATGACATTGGTTTGCTGGTGTATGAGATTGCATACCATTGCATTGGTTAGCCAAGGGTCTTATCAACTGCAAGGAATGACATTGGTTGCTGGTGTATGAGATTGCATGCCATTGCATTGGTTAGCCAAGGGTCTTATTAACTGCAAGGAATTACATTGGTTGCCTCTTGTGTCAGATTGCATACAATTGCATTGGTTAGCCAAGTGTCTTATCAACTGCAAGGAATGACATTGGTTGCCTCTGTGTATCAGATTGCATACAATTGCATTGGTTAGCCAAGGGTCTTATCAACTGCAAGGAATGACATTGGTTGCCTCTGTGTCAGATTGCATACAATTGCATTGGTTAGCCAAGGTCTTATCAACTGCAAGGAATGACATTGGTTTGCTGGTGTCTGAGATTGCATACCATTGCATTGGTTAGCCAAGGGTCTTATCAACTGCAAGGAATTACATTGGTTGCCTCTTGTGTCAGATTGCATACAATTGCATTGGTTAGCCAATGGTCTTATTAACTGCAAGGAATTACATTGGTTGCCTCTTGTGTCAGATTGCATACAATTGCATTGGTTAGCCAAGGGTCTTATCAACTGCAAGGAATTACATTGGTTGCCTCTTGTGTCAGATTGCATACAATTGCATTGGTTAGCCAATGGTCTTATTAACTGCAAGGAATTACATTGGTTGCCTCTTGTGTCAGATTGCATACAATTGCATTGGTTAGCCAAGGTCTTATCAACTGCAAGGAATGACATTGGTTGCCTCTTGTGTATGATATTGCATACAATTGCATTGGTTAGCCAAGGGTCTTATTAACTGCAAGGAATTACATTGGTTGCCTCTTGTGTCAGATTGCATACAATTGCATTGGTTAGCCAAGGGTCTTATCAACTGCAAGGAATTACATTGGTTGCCTCTTGTGTCAGATTGCATACAATTGCATTGGTTAGCCAAGTGTCTTATCAACTGCAAGGAATGACATTGGTTTGCTGGTGTATGAGATTGCATACCATTGCATTGGTTAGCCAAGGGTCTTATTAACTGCAAGGAATGACATTGGTTGCCTCTTGTGTCAGATTGCATACAATTGCATTGGTTAGCCAAGTGTCTTATCAACTGCAAGGAATGACATTGGTTTGCTGGTGTATGAGATTGCATACCATTGCATTGGTTAGCCAAGGGTCTTATTAACTGCAAGGAATGACATTGGTTGCCTCTTGTGTCAGATTGCATACAATTGCATTGGTTAGCCAAGGGTCTTATCAACTGCAAGGAATGACATTGGTTGCTGTGTATGAGATTGCATACAATTGCATTGGTTAGCCAAGGGTCTTATTAACTGCAAGGAATGACATTGGTTGCCTCTTGTGTCAGATTGCATACAATTGCATTGGTTAGCCAAGGGTCTTATCAACTGCAAGGAATTACATTGGTTGCCTCTTGTGTCAGATTGCATACAATTGCATTGGTTAGCCAAGGGTCTTATCAACTGCAAGGAATGACATTGGTTGCTGTGTATCAGATTGCATACAATTGCATTGGTTAGCCAAGGGTCTTATTAACTGCAAGGAATGACATTGGTTGCCTCTTGTGTCAGATTGCATACAATTGCATTGGTTAGCCAAGGGTCTTATCAACTGCAAGGAATTACATTGGTTGCCTCTTGTGTCAGATTGCATACAATTGCATTGGTTAGCCAAGGGTCTTATCAACTGCAAGGAATTACATTGGTTGCCTCTTGTGTCAGATTGCATACAATTGCATTGGTTAGCCAAGGGTCTTATCAACTGCAAGGAATTACATTGGTTGCCTCTTGTGTCAGATTGCATACAATTGCATTGGTTAGCCAAGGGTCTTATCAACTGCAAGGAATGACATTGGTTGCTTGTGTATGAGATTGCATACCAATTGCATTGGTTAGCCAAGGGTCTTATTAACTGCAAGGAATGACATTGGTTGCCTCTTGTGTCAGATTGCATACAATTGCATTGGTTAGCCAAGGGTCTTATCAACTGCAAGGAATTACATTGGTGCCTCTTGTGTCAGATTGCATACAATTGCATTGGTTAGCCAAGGGTCTTATCAACTGCAAGGAATGACATTGGTTGCTGGTGTATGAGATTGCATACATTGCATTGGTTAGCCAAGGGTCTTATTAACTGCAAGGAATTACATTGGTTGCCTCTTGTGTCAGATTGCATACAATTGCATTGGTTAGCCAAGGGTCTTATCAACTGCAAGGAATTACATTGGTTGCCTCTTGTGTCAGATTGCATACAATTGCATTGGTTAGCCAAGGGTCTTATTAACTGCAAGGAATTACATTGGTTGCCTCTTGTGTCAGATTGCATACAATTGCATTGGTTAGCCAAGGGTCTTATCAACTGCAAGGAATTACATTGGTTCCTCTTGTGTCAGATTGCATACAATTGCATTGGTTAGCCAAGGGTCTTATCAACTGCAAGGAATGACATTGGTTGCCTCTTGTGTCAGATTGCATACAATTGCATTGGTTAGCCAAGGGTCTTATTAACTGCAAGGAATTACATTGGTTGCCTCTTGTGTCAGATTGCATACAATTGCATTGGTTAGCCAAGGGTCTTATCAACTGCAAGGAATTACATTGGTTGCCTCTTGTGTCAGATTGCATACAATTGCATTGGTTAGCCAAGGGTCTTATCAACTGCAAGGAATTACATTGGTTGCCTCTTGTGTCAGATTGCATACAATTGCATTGGTTAGCCAAGTGTCTTATCAACTGCAAGGAATGACATTGGTTGCTGGTGTATGATATTGCATACCATTGCATTGGTTAGCCAAGGGTCTTATTAACTGCAAGGAATACATTGGTTGCCTCTTGTGTCAGATTGCATACAATTGCATTGGTTAGCCAAGGGTCTTATCAACTGCAAGGAATTACATTGGTTGCCTCTTGTGTCAGATTGCATACAATTGCATTGGTTAGCCAAGGGTCTTATCAACTGCAAGGAATTACATTGGTTGCCTCTTGTGTCAGATTGCATACAATTGCATTGGTTAGCCAAGGGTCTTATCAACTGCAAGGAATGACATTGGTTGCCTCTTGTGTCAGATTGCATACAATTGCATTGGTTAGCCAAGGGTCTTATCAACTGCAAGGAATGACATTGGTTGCTGTGTCAGATTGCATACAATTGCATTGGTTAGCCAAGGGTCTTATCAACTGCAAGGAATGACATTGGTTGCCTCTTGTGTCAGATTGCATACAATTGCATTGGTTAGCCAAGGGTCTTATCAACTGCAAGGAATTACATTGGTTGCCTCTTGTGTCAGATTGCATACAATTGCATTGGTTAGCCAAGTGTCTTATCAACTGCAAGGAATTACATTGGTTGCCTCTTGTGTCATATTGCATACAATTGCATTGGTTAGCCAAGGGTCTTATCAACTGCAAGGAATTACATTGGTTGCCTCTTGTGTCAGATTGCATACAATTGCATTGGTTAGCCAAGGGTCTTATCAACTGCAAGGAATTACATTGGTTGCCTGGTTATGAGATTGCATACCAATTGCATTGGTTAGCCAAGGGTCTTATTAACTGCAAGGAATGACATTGGTTGCCTCTTGTGTCAGATTGCATACAATTGCATTGGTTAGCCAAGGGTCTTATCAACTGCAAGGAATGACATTGGTTCCCTGGTGTATGAGATTGCATACCATTGCATTGGTTAGCCAAGGGTCTTATTAACTGCAAGGAATGACATTGGTTGCCTCTTGTGTCAGATTGCATAATTGCATTGGTTAGCCAAGGGTCTTATAACTGCAAGGAATGACATTGGTTCCTGGTGTATGAGATTGCATACATTGCATTGGTTAGCCAAGGGTCTTATTAACTGCAAGGAATGACATTGGTTGCCCTTGTGTCAAGATTGCATACAATTGCATTGGTTAGCCAAGGGTCTTATCAACTGCAAGGAATGACATTGGTTGCCTCTTGTGTCAGATTGCATACAATTGCATTGGTTAGCCAAGGGTCTTATCAACTGCAAGGAATGACATTGGTTCCCTGGTGTATAAGATTGCATACCATTGCATTGGTTAGCCAAGGGTCTTATTAACTGCAAGGAATGACATTGGTTGCCTCTTTTGTCAGATTGCATGCAATTGCATTGGTTAGCCAAGGGTCTTATAACTGCAAGGAATGACATTGGTTCCCTGGTGTATGAGATTGCATACAATTGCATTGGTTAGCCAAGGGTCTTATTAACTGCAAGGAATGACATTGGTTGCCTCTTGTGTCAGATTGCATGCAATTGCATTGGTTAGCCAAGGGTCTTATTAACTGCAAGGAATGACATTGGTTGCCTCTTGTGTCAGATTGCATACAATTGCATTGGTTAGCCAAGGGTCTTATTAACTGCAAGGAATGACATTGGTTGCCACTTGTGTCAGATTGCATACAATTGCATTGGTTAGCCAAGGGTCTTATCAACTGCAAGGAATGACATTGGTTGCCTCTTGTGTCAGATTGCATACAATTGCATTGGTTAGCCAAGGGTCTTATCAACTGCAAGGAATGACATTGGTTCCATGGTGTATGAGATTGCATACCATTGCATTGGTTAGCCAAGGGTCTTATTAACTGCAAGAAATGACATTGGTTCCCTGGTGTATGAGATTGCATACAATTGCATTGGTTAGCCAAGGGTCTTATTAACTGCAAGGAATGACATTGGTTGCCTCTTGTGTCAGATTGCATACAATTGCATTGGTTAGCGAAGGGTCTTATTAACTGCAAGGAATGACATTGGTTCCCTGGTGTATGAGATTGCATACCATTGCATTGGTTAGCCAAGGGTCTTATTAACTGCAAGGAATGACATTGGTTGCCTCTTGTGTCAGATTGCATCAATTGCATTGGTTAGCGAAGGGTCTTATCAACTGCAAGGAATGACATTGTTCCCTGGTGTATGAGATTGCATACCATTGCATTGGTTAGCCAAGGGTCTTATCAACTGCAAGGAATGACATTGGTTCCCTGGTTTATGAGATTGCATACCATTGCATTGTTTAGCCAAGGGTCTTATTAACTGCAAGGAATGACATTGGTTGCCTCTTGTGTCAGATTGTATTCAATTGCATTGGTTAGCAAGGGTCTTATCAACTGCAAGGAATGATATTGGTTCCCTGGTGTATGAGATTGCATACCATTGCATTGATTAGCCAAGGGTCTTATCAACTGCAAGGAATGACATTGGTTGCCTCTTGTGTCAGATTGCATGCAATTGCATTGGTTAGCCAAGGGTCTTATGAACTGCAAGGAATTACATTGGTTGCCTCTTGTGTCAGATTGCATACAATTGCATTGGTTAGCCAAGGGTCTATCAACTGCAAGGAATGACATTGGTTGCCTCTTGTTTCAGATTGCATACAATTGCATTGGTTAGCCAAGGGTCTTATCAACTGCAAGGAATGATATTGGTTCCCTGGTGTATGAGATTGCATACCATTGCATTGATTAGCCAAGGGTCTTATCAACTGCAAGGAATGACATTGGTTGCTTCTTGTGTCAGATTGCCTACCATTGCATTGGTTAGCCAAGGGTCTTATTAACTGCAAAGAATGATATTGGTTGCTTCATGTGTCAGATTGCATACAATTGCATTGGTTAGCCAAGTGTCTTATTAACTGCATGGAATGACATTGGTTGCCTCTTGTATCAGATTGCATGCAATTGCATTGTTAGCCAAGGGTCTTATTAACTGCGAGGAATGACATTGGTTTGCATCTTGTGTCAGATTGCATGCAATTGCATTGGTTAGCCAAGGGTCTTATTAACTGCAAGGAATGACATTGGTTGCCTCTTGTGTCAGATTGCATACAATTGCATTGGTTAGTCAAGGGTCTTATTAACTGCAACGAATGACATTGGTTGCCTCTTGTGTCTGATTGCATACAATTGCATTGGTTAGCCAAGGGTCTTATTAACTGCAAGGAATGACATTGGAGGCCTCTTGTGTCAGATTGCATACAATTGCATTATTTAGCCAAGTGTCTTATTAACTGCAAGGAATGACATTGGTTGCCTCTTGTGTCAAATTGCATACAATTGCATTGGTTAGCCAAGGGTCTTATTAACTGCAAGGAATGACATTGGTTGCTTCTTGTGTCAGATTGCATACAATTGCATTGGTTAGCTAAGGGTCTTATTAACTGCAAGGAATAACATTGGTTGCCTCTTGTGTCAGATTGCATACAATTGTATTGGTTAGCCAAGGGTCTTATCAACTGCAAGGAATGACATTGGTTCCCTGGTGTATGTGATTGCATACAATTGCATTGGTTAGCCAAGGGTCTTATTAACTGCAAGGAATGACATTGGTTGCCTCTTGTGTCAGATTGCATACAATTGCATTGGTTAGCCAAGGGTCTTATCAACTGCAAGGAATGACATTGGTTCCCTGTTGTATAAGATTGCATACAATTGCATTGGTTAGCCAAGGGTCTTATTAACTGCAAGGAATGGCATTGGTTTGCTGGTGTATGAGATTGCATACCATTGCATTGGTTAGCCAAGGTTCTTTTTAACTGCAAGGAATTACATTGGTCGCCTCTTGTGTCAGATTGCATACAATTGCATTGGTTAGCCAAGGGTCTTATCAACTGCAAGGAATTACATTACTTGCTTCTTGTGTCAGATTGCATGCAATTGCATTGGTTAGCCTAGGGTCTTATTAACTGCAAGGAATGACATTGGTTGCCTCTTGTGTCAGATTGCATACAATTGCATTGGTTAGCCAAGGGTCTTATTAACTGCAAGGAATGACATTGGTTGCCTTTGTGTCAGATTGCATACAATTTCATTGGTTAGCAAAGGGTCTTATCAACTGCAAGGAATGACATTGGTTCCCTGGTGTATGAGATTGCATACCATTGCATTGGTTAGCCAAGGGTCTTATTAACTGCAAGGAATTACATTGGTTGCCTCTTGTGTCAGATTGCATGCAATTGCATTGGTTAGCCAATGGTCTTATTAACTGCAAGGAATGACATTGGTTGCCTCTTGTGTTAGATTGCATACAATTGCATTGGTTAGCAAAGGGTCTTATCAACTGCAAGGAATGACATTGGTTCCCTGGTGTATGAGATTGCATACCATTGCATTGGTTAGCCAAGGGTTTTATTAACTGCAAGGAATGACATTGGTTGCCTCTTGTGTCAGATTGCATACAATTGCATTGGTTAGCGAAGGGTCTTATCAACTGCAAGGAATGACATTGGTTCCCTGGTGTATGAGATTGCATACCATTGCATTGGTTAGCCAAGGGTCTTATTAACTACAAAGAATGACATTGGTTGCCTCTTGTGTCAGATTGCATTCAATTGCATTGGTTAGCGAAGGGTCTTATCAACTGCAAGGAATGACATTGGTTCCCTGGTTTATGAGATTGCATACCATTGCATTGGTTAGACAAGGGTCTTATTAACTGCAAGGAATGACATTGGTTGCCTCTTGTGTCAGATTGCAATTGCATTGGTTAGCGAAGGGTCTTATCAACTGCAAGGAATGACATTGGTTCCCTGGTGTATGAGATTGCATACCATTGCATTGGTTAGACAAGGGTCTTATTAATTGCAAGGAATGACCTTGGTTGCCTCTTGTGTCAGATTGCATTCAATTGCATTGGTTAGTGAAGGGTCTTATTAACTGCAAGGAATGACATTGGTTCCCTGGTGTATGAGATTGCATACCATTGCATTGGTTAGCCAAGGGTCTTATTAACTGCAAGGAATTGACATTGGTTGCCTCTTGTGTAAGATTGCATTCAATTGCATTGGTTAGCCAAGGGTCTTTTTAACTGCAAGGAATTACATTGGTTGCCTCTTGTGTCAGATTGCATACAATTGCATTGGTTAGCCAAGGGTCTTATCAACTGCAAGGAATTACATTGGTTGCTTCTTGTGTCAGATTGCATGCAATTGCATTGGTTAGCCAAGGGTCCTATTAACTGCAAGGAATTACATTGGTTGCCTCTTGTGTCAGATTGCATACAATTGCATTGGTTACCCAAGGGTCTTATCAACTGCAAGGAATGACATTGGTTCCCTGGTGTATGAGATTGCATACCATTGCATTGGTTAGCCAAGGTTCTTATTAACTGCAAGGAATTACATTGGTTGCCTCTTGTGTCAGATTGCATACAATTGCATTGGTTACCCAAGGGTCTTATCAACTGCAAGGAATGACATTGGTTCCCTGGTGTATGAGATTGCACACAATTGCATTGGTTAGCCAAGGGTCTTATTAACTGCAAGGAATTGCACTGATTGCCTATTGTGTCAGATTGCATACAATTGCATTGGTTAGCCAAGGGTCTTATCAACTGCAAGGAATGACATTGGTTCCCTGGTGTATGAGATTGCATACAATTGCATTGGTTAGCCAAGGGTCTTATTAATTGCAAGGAATGACATTGGTTGCCTCTTGTGTCAGATTGCATACAATTGCATTGGTCAGCCAAGGGTCCTATCAACTGCAAGGAATTACATTGGTTGCTTCTTGTGTCAGAAGGCATGCAATTGCATTGGTTAGCCAAGGGTCTTATTAACTGCAAGGAATGACATTGGTTGCCTCTTGTGTCAGATTGCATGCAATTGCATTGGTTAGCCAAGGGTCTTATTAACTGCAAGGAATGATATTGGTTGCCTCTTGTGTCAGATTGCATACAATTGCATTGGTTAGCCAAGGGTCTTATCAACTGCAAGGAATGACATTGGTTCCCTGGTGTGTGAGATTGCATACCATTGCATTGGTTAGCCAAGGGTCTTATTAACTGCAAGGAATGACATTGGTTGCCTCTTGTGTCAGATTGTATTCAATTGCATTGGTTAGCGAAGGGTCTTATCAACTGCAAGGAATGACATTGGTTCCCTGGTGTATGAGATTGCATACCATTGCATTGGGTAGCCAAGGGTCTTATCAACTGCAAGGAATGACATTGGTTGCCTCTTGTGTCAGATTGCATACAATTGCATTGGTTAGTGAAGGGTCTTATCAACTGCAAGGAATGACATTAGTTCCCTGGTGTATGAGATTGCATACCATTGCATTGGTTAGACAAGGGTCTTATTAACTGCAAGGAATGACATTGGTTGCTTCTTGTGTCAGATTGCATTCAATTGCATTGGTTAGCGAAGGGTCTTATCAACTGCAAGGAATGACATTGGTTCCCTGGTGTATGAGATTGCATACCATTGCATTGGTTAGCCAAGGGTCTTATTAACTGCAAGGAATGACATTGGTTGCCTCTTTTGTAAGATTGCATTCAATTGCATTGGTTAGCCAAGGGTCTTTTTAACTGCAAGGAATTACATTGGTTGCCTCTTTTGTCAGATTGCATACAATTGCATTGGTTAGCCAAGGGTCTTATCAACTGCAAGGAATTACATTGGTAGCTTCTTGTGTCAGATTGCATGCAATTGCATTGGTTAGCCAAGGGTCTTATTAACTGCAAGGAATGACATTGGTTGCCTCTTGTGTCAGATTGCATGCAATTGCATTGGTTAGCCAAGGGTCTTATTAACTGCAAGGAATGACATTGGTTCCCTGGTGTATGAGATTGCATACAATTGCATTGGTTAGCCAAGGGTCTTATTAACTGCAAGGAATGACATTGGTTGCCTCTTGTGTCAGATTGCATACAATTGCATTGGTTAGCCAAGGGTCTTATCAACTGCAAGGAATGACATTAGTTCCATGGTGTATGAGATTGCATACCATTGCATTGGTTAGCCAAGGGTCTTATTAACTGCAAGAAATGACATTGGTTCCCTGGTGTATGAGATTGCAAACAATTGCATTGGTTAGCCAAGGGTCATATTAACTGCAAGGAATGACATTGGTTGCCTCTTGTGTCAGATTGCATACAATTGCATTGGTTAGCGAAGGGTCTTATTAACTGCAAGGAATGACATTGGTTCCCTGGTGTATGAGATTGCATACCATTGCATTGGTTAGCCAAGGGTCTTATTAACTGCAAGGAATGACATTGGTTGCCTCTTGTGTCAGATTGTATTCAATTGCATTGGTTAGCGAAGGGTCTTATCAACTGCAAGGAATGACATTTGTTCCCTGGTGTATGAGATTGCATACCATTGCATTGGTTAGCCAAGGGTCTTATCAACTGCAAGGAATGACATTGGTTCCCTGGTTTATGAGATTGCATACCATTGCATTGTTTAGCCAAGGGTCTTATTAACTGCAAGGAATGACATTGGTTGCCTCTTGTGTCAGATTGTATTCAATTGCATTGGTTAGCGAAGGGTCTTATCAACTGCAAGGAATGATATTGGTTCCCTGGTGTATGAGATTGCATACCATTGCATTGATTAGCCAAGGGTCTTATCAACTGCAAGGAATGACATTGGTTGCCTCTTGTGTCAGATTGCATGCAATTGCATTGGTTAGCCAAGGGTCTTATGAATTGCAAGGAATTACATTGGTTGCCTCTTGTGTCAGATTGCATACAATTGCTTTGGTTAGCCAAGGGTCTCATCAACTGCAAGGAATGACATTGGTTGCCTCTTGTTTCAGATTGCATACAATTGCATTGGTTAGCCAAGGGTCTTATCAACTGCAAGGAATGATATTGGTTCCCTGGTGTATGAGATTGCATACCATTGCATTGATTAGCCAAGGGTCTTATCAACTGCAAGGAATGACATTGGTTGCTTCTTGTGTCAGATTGCCTACCATTGCATTGGTTAGCCAAGGGTCTTATTAACCGCAAAGAATTATATTGGTTGCTTCATGTGTCAGATTGCATACAATTGCATTGGTTAGCCAAGTGTCTTATTAACTGCATGGAATGACATTGGTTGCCTCTTGTATCAGATTGCATGCAATTGCATTGATTAGCCAAGGGTCTTATTAACTGCGAGGAATGACATTGTTTGCATCTTGTGTCAGATTGCATGCAATTGCATTGGTTAGCCAAGGGTCTTATTAACTGCAAGGAATGACATTGGTTGCCTCTTGTGTCAGATTGCATACAATTGCATTGGTTAGTCAAGGGTCTTATTAACTGCAACGAATGACATTGGTTGCCTCTTGTGTCTGATTGCATACAATTGCATTGGTTAGCCAAGGGTCTTATTAACTGCAAGGAATGACATTGGAGGCCTCTTGTGTCAGATTGCATACAATTGCATTATTTAGCCAAGTGTCTTATTAACTGCAAGGAATGACATTGGTTGCCTCTTGTGTCAAATTGCATACAATTGCATTGGTTAGTCAAGGGTCTTATTAACTGCAAGGAATGACATTGGTTGCTTCTTGTGTCAGATTGCATACAATTGCATTGGTTAGCTAAGGGTCTTATTAACTGCAAGGAATAACATTGGTTGCCTCTTGTGTCAGATTGCATACAATTGTATTGGTTAGCCAAGGGTCTTATCAACTGCAAGGAATGACATTGGTTCCCTGGTGTATGTGATTGCATACAATTGCATTGGTTAGCCAAGGGTCTTATTAACTGCAAGGAATGACATTGGTTGCCTCTTGTGTCAGATTGCATACAATTGCATTGGTTAGCCAAGGGTCTTATCAACTGCAAGGAATGACATTGGTTCCCTGTTGTATAAGATTGCATACAATTGCATTGGTTAGCCAAGGGTCTTATTAACTGCAAGGAATGGCATTGGTTTGCTGGTGTATGAGATTGCATACCATTGCATTGGTTAGCCAAGGTTCTTTTTAACTGCAAGGAATTACATTGGTCGCCTCTTGTGTCAGATTGCATACAATTGCATTGGTTAGCCAAGGGTCTTATCAACTGCAAGGAATTACATTACTTGCTTCTTGTGTCAGATTGCATGCAATTGCATTGGTTAGCCTAGGGTCTTATTAACTGCAAGGAATGACATTGGTTGCCTCTTGTGTCAGATTGCATACAATTGCATTGGTTAGCCAAGGGTCTTATTAACTGCAAGGAATGACATTGGTTGCCTCTTGTGTCAGATTGCATACAATTTCATTGGTTAGCAAAGGGTCTTATCAACTGCAAGGAATGACATTGGTTCCCTGGTGTATGAGATTGCATACCATTGCATTGGTTAGCCAAGGGTCTTATTAACTGCAAGGAATTACATTGGTTGCCTCTTGTGTCAGATTGCATGCAATTTCATTGGTTAGCCAATGGTCTTATTAACTGCAAGGAATGACATTGGTTGCCTCTTGTGTTAGATTGCATACAATTGCATTGGTTAGCAAAGGGTCTTATCAACTGCAAGGAATGACATTGGTTCCCTGGTGTATGAGATTGCATACCATTGCATTGGTTAGCCAAGGGTTTTATTAACTGCAAGGAATGACATTGGTTGCCTCTTGTGTCAGATTGCATACAATTGCATTGGTTAGCGAAGGGTCTTATCAACTGCAAGGAATGACATTGGTTCCCTGGTGTATGAGATTGCATACCATTGCATTGGTTAGCCAAGGGTCTTATTAACTACAAAGAATGACATTGGTTGCCTCTTGTGTCAGATAGCATTCAATTGCATTGGTTAGCGAAGGGTCTTATCAACTGCAAGGAATGACATTGGTTCCCTGGTTTATGAGATTGCATACCATTGCATTGGTTAGACAAGGGTCTTATTAACTGCAAGGAATGACATTGGTTGCCTCTTGTGTCAGATTGCATACAATTGCATTGGTTAGCGAAGGGTCTTATCAACTGCAAGGAATGACATTGGTTCCCTGGTGTATGAGATTGCATACCATTGCATTGGTTAGACAAGGGTCTTATTAATTGCAAGGAATGACCTTTGTTGCCTCTTGTGTCAGATTGCATTCAATTGCATTGGTTAGTGAAGGGTCTTATTAACTGCAAGGAATGACATTGGTTCCCTGGTGTATGAGATTGCATACCATTGCATTGGTTAGCCAAGGGTCTTATTAACTGCAAGGAATTGACATTGGTTGCCTCTTGTGTAAGATTGCATTCAATTGCATTGGTTAGCCAAGGGTCTTTTTAACTGCAAGGAATTACATTGGTTGCCTCTTGTGTCAGATTGCATACAATTGCATTGGTTAGCCAAGGGTCTTATCAACTGCAAGGAATTACATTGGTTGCTTCTTGTGTCAGATTGCATGCAATTGCATTGGTTAGCCAAGGGTCCTATTAACTGCAAGGAATTACATTGGTTGCCTCTTGTGTCAGATTGCATACAATTGCATTGGTTACCCAAGGGTCTTATCAACTGCAAGGAATGACATTGGTTCCCTGGTGTATGAGATTGCATACCATTGCATTGGTTAGCCAAGGTTCTTATTAACTGCAAGGAATGACATTGGTTGCCTCTTGTGTCAGATTGCATACAATTGCATTGGTTACCCAAGGGTCTTATCAACTGCAAGGAATGACATTGGTTCCCTGGTGTATGAGATTGCACACAATTGCATTGGTTAGCCAAGGGTCTTATTAACTGCAAGGAATTGCACTGATTGCCTATTGTGTCAGATTGCATACAATTGCATTGGTTAGCCAAGGGTCTTATCAACTGCAAGGAATGACATTGGTTCCCTGGTGTATGAGATTGCATACAATTGCATTGGTTAGCCAAGGGTCTTATTAATTGCAAGGAATGACATTGGTTGCCTCTTGTGTCAGATTGCATACAATTGCATTGGTCAGCCAAGGGTCCTATCAACTGCAAGGAATTACATTGGTTGCTTCTTGTGTCAGAAGGCATGCAATTGCATTGGTTAGCCAAGGGTCTTATTAACTGCAAGGAATGACATTGGTTGCCTCTTGTGTCAGATTGCATGCAATTGCATTGGTTAGCCAAGGGTCTTATTAACTGCAAGGAATGATATTGGTTGCCTCTTGTGTCAGATTGCATACAATTGCATTGGTTAGCCAAGGGTCTTATCAACTGCAAGGAATGACATTGGTTCCCTGGTGTGTGAGATTGCATACCATTGCATTGGTTAGCCAAGGGTCTTATTAACTGCAAGGAATGACATTGGTTGCCTCTTGTGTCAGATTGTATTCAATTGCATTGGTTAGCGAAGGGTCTTATCAACTGCAAGGAATGACATTTGTTCCCTGGTGTATGAGATTGCATACCATTGCATTGGGTAGCCAAGGGTCTTATCAACTGCAAGGAATGACATTGGTTGCCTCTTGTGTCAGATTGCATACAATTGCATTGGTTAGTGAAGGGTCTTATCAACTGCAAGGAATGACATTAGTTCCCTGGTGTATGAGATTGCATACCATTGCATTGGTTAGACAAGGGTCTTATTAACTGCAAGGAATGACATTGGTTGCTTCTTGTGTCAGATTGCATTCAATTGCATTGGTTAGCGAAGGGTCTTATCAACTGCAAGGAATGACATTGGTTCCCTGGTGTATGAGATTGCATACCATTGCATTGGTTAGCCAAGGGTCTTATTAACTGCAAGGAATTGACATTGGTTGCCTCTTTTGTAAGATTGCATTCAATTGCATTGGTTAGCCAAGGGTCTTTTTAACTGCAAGGAATTACATTGGTTGCCTCTTTTGTCAGATTGCATACAATTGCATTGGTTAGCCAAGGGTCTTATCAACTGCAAGGAATTACATTGGTAGCTTCTTGTGTCAGATTGCATGCAATTGCATTGGTTAGCCAAGGGTCTTATTAACTGCAAGGAATGACATTGGTTGCCTCTTGTGTCAGATTGCATGCAATTGCATTGGTTAGCCAAGGGTCTTATTAACTGCAAGGAATGACATTGGTTCCCTGGTGTATGAGATTGCATACAATTGCATTGGTTAGCCAAGGGTCTTATTAACTGCAAGGAATGACATTAGTTCCCTGGTGTATGAGATTGCATACAATTGCATTGGTTAGCCAAGGTTCTTATTAACTGCAATTAATTGCACTGATTGCCTATTGTGTCAGATTGCATACAATTGCATTGGTTAGCCAAGGGTCTTATCAACTGCAAGGAATGACATTGGTTCCCTGGTGTATGAGATTGCATACTATTGCATTGGTTAGCCAAGGGTCTTTTTAACTGCAAGGAATTACATTGGTTGCCTCTTTTGTCAGATTGCATATAATTGCATTGGTTAGCCAGGGGTCTTTTTAACTGCAAGGAATTACATTGGTAGCTTCTTGTGTCAGATTGCATACAATTGCATTGGTTAGCCAAGGGTCTTATCAACTGCAAGGAATGACATTGGTTGTTTCTTGTGTCAGATTACATGCAATTGCATTGGTTAGCCAAGGGTCTTATTAACTGCAAGGAATGACATTGGTTGCCTCTTGTGTCAGATTGCATGCAATTGCATTGGTTAGCCAAGGGTCTTATTAACTGCAAGGAATGTCATTGGTTGCCTCTTGTGTCAGATTGCATGCAATTGCATTGGTTAGCCAATGGTCTTATTAACTGCAAGGAATGTCATTGGTTGCCTCTTGTGTTAGGTTGCATACAATTGCATTGGTTAGCGAAGGGTCTTATCAACTGCAAGGAATGACATTGGTTCCATGGTGTATGAGATTGCATAACATTGCATTGGTTAGCCAAGGGTCTTTTTAACTGCAAGGAATGACATTGGTTGACTCTTTTGTCAGATTGCATTCAATTGCATTGGTTAGCCAAGAGTCTTATCAACTGCAAGGAATGACATTGGTTCCCTTGTGTATGAGATTGCATACTATTGCATTGGTTAGCCAAGAGTTTTATTAACTGCAAGGAATGACCTTGGTTGACTCTTGTGTCAGATTGCATACAATTGAATTGGTTAGCCAAGGGCCTTATCAACTGCAAGGAATGACATTGGTTCCCTCGTGTATGAGATTGCATACCATTGCATTAGTTAGCCAAGGGTCTTATTAACTGCAAGGAATGACATTGGTTGCCTCTTATGTCAGATTGCATACAATTGCATTGGTTAGCAGAGGGTCTTATTAACTTCAAGGAATGACATTGGTTGCCTCTTGTGTCAGATTGCATACAATTGCATTGGTTAGCCAAGGGTCTTATCAAATGCAAGGAATGACATTGGTTCCCTGGTGTATGAGATTGCAAACAATTGCATTGGTTAGCCAAGGGTCTTATTAACTGCAAGGAATTACATTGGTTGCTTCTTGTGTCAGATTGCATACAATTGCATTGGTTAGCCAAGGGTCTTATCAACTGCAAGGAATGACATTGGTTCTCTCGTGTATGAAATTGCATACAATTGCATTTATTAGCCTAGGGTCTTATTAACTGCAAGGAATGGCATTGGTTCCCTGGTGTATGAGATTGCATACCATTGCATTGGTTAGCCAAGGGTCTTATTAACTGCAAGGAATGACATTGGTTGCCTCTTGTGTCAGATTGCATACAATTGCATTGGTTAGTGAAGGGTCTTATCAACTGCAAGGAATGACATTGGTTCCCTGGTGTATGAGATTGCATACCATTGCATTGGTTAGCCAAGGGTCTTTTTAACTGCAAGGAATGACATTGGTTGCCTCTTGTGTCAGATTGCATTCAATTGCATTAGTTAGCGAAGGGTCTTATCAACTGCAAGGAATGACATTGGTTCCCTGGTGTATGAGATTGCATACCATTGCATTGGTTAGCCAAGGGTCTTATTAACTGCAAGGAATGACATTGGGTGCCTCTTGTGTCAGATTGCATACAATTGCATTGGTTAGCCAAGGGTCTTATCAACTGCAAGGAATTACATTGGTTGCTTCTTGTGTCAGATTGCATGCAATTGCATTGGTTAGCCAAGGGTCTTATTAACTGCAAGAAATGACATTGGTTCCCTGGTGTATGAGATTGCATACCATCGCATTGGTTAGCCAAGGGTCTCATTAACTGCAAGGAATGACATTGGTTGCCTCTTGTGTCAGATTGCATACAATTGCATTGGTTAGGGAAGGGTTTTATCAACTGCAAGGAATGACATTGGTTCCCTGGTGTATGAGATTGCATACCATTGCATTGGTTAGCCAAGGGTCTTTTTAACTGCAAGGAATGACATTGGTTGCCTCTTGTGTCAGATTGCATTCAATTGCATTGGTTAGCGAAGGGTCTTATCAACTGCAAGGAATGAAATTGGTTCCCTGGTGTATGAGATTGCTACAATCGCATTGGTTAGCCAAGGGTCTTATTAACTGCAAGGAATGACATTGGTTGCCTATTGTGTCAGATTGCATACAATTGCATTGGTTAGCGAAGGGTCTTATGAACTGCAAGGAATGACATTGGTTCCCTGGTGTATGAGATTGCATACCATCGCATTGGTTAGCCAAGGGTCTTATTAACTGCAAGGAATGACATTGGTTGCCTCTTGTGTCAGATTGCATTCAATTGCATTGGTTAGCGAAGGGTCTTATCAACTGCAAGGAATGACATTGGTTCCCTTGTGTATGAGATTGCATACCATTGCATTGGTTAGCCAAGGGTCTTATTAACTGCAAGGAATGACATTGGTTGCCTCTTGTGTCAGATTGCGTTCAATTGCATTGGTTAGCGAAGGGTCTTATCAACTGCAAGGAATGGCATTGGTTCCCTGGTGTATGAGATTGCATACCATTGCATTGGTTAGCCAAGGGTCTTATTAACTGCAAGGAATGGCATTGGTTGCCTCTTGTGTCAGATTGCATTCAATTGCATTGGTTAGCCAAGGGTCTTATCCACTGCAAGGAATGACATTGGTTCCCTGGTGTATGAGATTGCATACCATTGCATTGGTTAGCCAAGGGTTTTATTAACTGCAAGGAATGACATTGGTTGACTCTCTTGTCAGATTGCATACAATTGCATTGGTTAGCCAAGGGCCTTATCAACTGCAAGGAATTCCATTGGTTCCCTGGTGTATGAGATTGCATACCATTGCATTGGTTAGCCAAGGGTTTTATTAACTGCAAGGAATGACATTGGTTGACTCTTGTGTCAGATTGCATGCAATTGCATTGGTTAGCCAAGGGCTTTATCAACTGCAAGGAATGACATTGGTTCCCTGGTGTATGAGATTGCATACCATTGCATTGGTTAGCCAAGGGTTTTATTAACTGCAAGGAATGACATTGGTTGACTCTCTTGTCAGATTGCATACAATTGCATTGGTTAGCCAAGGGCCTTATCAACTGCAAGGAATTCCATTGGTTCCCTGGTGTATGAGATTGCATACCATTGCATTGGTTAGCCAAGGGTCTTATTAACTGCAAGGAATTACATTGGTTGCCTCTTGTGTCAGATTGCATACAATTGCATTGGTTAGCCAAGGTTCTTATAAACTGCAAGGAATGACATTGGTGCCCTGGTGTATGAGATTGCGTACCATCGCATTGGTTAGCCAAGGGTCTTATTAACTACAAGGAATGACATTGGTTGCCTCTTGTGTCAGATTGCATGCAATTGCATTGGTTAGCCAAGAGTCTTATCAACTGCAAGGAATTACATTAGTTCCCTGGCGGATACAGATTGCATGCAATTGCATTGGGTAAAAGGGCCTTATATACGACAGGAAACTGCATTTGTTACATTGTGTATTCAGATTGCATGCAATTGCACTGGGTAAAAAGAGTCTTATAAACTGCAAGGAATTACATTGGTTCCATGACAAATACAGATGGCATGCAATTACATTTGGTAGCCAAGGGTCTTATCCACTGCGAGGAGTTACATTGGTTCCTTGGCATATACAGATTGCATGCAATTTCATCGGGTATAAAGGGTCTTATAAACTGCAAGGAATTGCATTTTTTCCTTGTTCCCTGTCGTATAAAGATTGCATGCAATTGCATTGGGTAAAAAGGGTCTTATAAACTGCAAGGAATTGCATTGGTTCCATGACGAGTACTGATTGAATGCAATTGCATTTGGTAGCCAAGGGTCTTATCCACTGCAAGAAATTGCATTGGTTCCCTGTTCCCTGTCGTATACAGAATGCATGCAATTGCACTGGGTAAAAAGGGTCTTATAAAATGCAAGGAATTGCATTGGTTCCCTGTTCCCTGTCGTATACAGATTGCATGCAATTGCATTGGGTAAAAAGGGTCTTATAAACTGCAAGGAATTGCATTGGTTCCCTGTTCCCTGTCGTATACAGATTGCATGCAATTGCACTGGGTAAAAAGGGTCTTATAAACTGCAAGGAATTGCATTGGTTCCCTGTCGTATACAGATTGCATGCAATTGCACTGGGTAAAAATGGTCTTATAAACTGCAAGGCATTACATTGGTTCCCTGTTCCCTGTCATATACAGATTGCTTGCAATTGCACTGGGTAAAAGGGTCTTATAAACTGCAAGGAATTGCATTGGTTCCCTGTCGTATACAGATTGCATGCAATTGCACTGGGTAAAAATGGTCTTATAAACTGCAAGGAATTGCATTGTTTCCTTGACGAATACTGATTGCATACAATTGCATTTTGTAGCCAATGCTCTTATCAATTGCATTGGTTCCCTGATGTATTCAGATTGCATGGAAGTCCATTAGGTAGCAAAAGGTATTATAAACTGCAGGGAATTGCATTGGTTCTTAATGTGTATTCAAATTGCGTGCAATTGAATTCGGTGTTAAGGGTCTCATGAACTGCAAGTTAATTGCATTGGGTACCAAAACACTTTTTAATTATAAGCAATTGTAAATTGTAAATTGCGAATATCAATGGGTCTCAAACGATATTTTGAGTATGTGCCAATTACTATGGGTTTCCAAAAGGTCTTTGTACTGCAAGAAATTACACATCACATAGGGTCTCTGCAGTGCAAATAAATTGCAGTCTTGCATTAGGTTCCAATTGGTCTCTACCTCAAACAGTTACAGTGTGTGTATGGATTTTTTTAAATGCTAGATTATTGCAATGAGTTGCAGAGGATTTTTGCATTGCAAATGGCTCCAAAATGTTGCAGATGGTTTCAGAGAGCCTTTGGATTGCAAGCAGTGGCAATTGGGGGTCCATATAATGCAATTGGTCAGTTTAGCATGCAGTCGTAGTTTGTCTTGTAGATTAATTGAATTGCAAGCTGTTGCAGTTATTGCAAAGGTCCATTTACCGTCATTAAATCTTTCTTTCTCAATATTTGATGCAGTTTCTCTGCAACCATTCTTTTTCTCTCAAGGGGTTAACTACTGTACTGTAATTGTTCAGTGGCTACTATTCTCTTAAGGGTAAGGGCAGAAGAGACTCTTTGGCTATGGTAAGCAGCTCTTCTAGGACACTCTAAAATCAAACCATTGTTCTCCAGTTTTGGGTATTGCCATAGCCTCTGTACCATGGTCTTCCACTGTCTTGAGGTAGAGTTCTCTTTCTTGAGGATACACTCAGGCACACTATTCTATCTTATTTCTCTTCCTCTTGTTTTGTTAAATATTTTACAGTTTATATAGGAAATACTTTAATGTTGCTACTGTTCTTAAAATACTTTTATTTTTCCTTGTATCCTTTCCTCTCTGGGCTATTTTCTATGTTGGAGCCCCTGGGATTATAGCACCCTGCTTTTCCAAATAGGGTTGTATTTAGCTTAGTAAGTCATAATAATAATCAATTCCATTTTACACATTTTTCTAAATACATGAATTATTATTATTATTATTATTATTATTATTATTATTATTATTATTATCACAATTTAAGCTACCTACAACCCTGTTTGGAAAAGCAGGATGCTATAAGCCCATGGGGCTTCAACAGGGAAAATAGCTCAGTGAGGAAAAATAAGGAAATAAATAAACATTATGAGAAGTAACGAAGAATCAAAATAGAATATATTTTTCATATATAAACTATAAAAAGACTCATGTCAGCCTTTTCAACATAAACATTATTTTACCTTTGTAACATTCTCAATGTTATGCCCCTATAAGTCTAGCCTTTATACATAAGATCAATTAATATTTCATCCATTTTTTAGGAACTTTTCCGTCATCCACAAATACCTTACACAGCCAGGTCAGCCATTCAGTTGCAATGAAATTGTAATTTCAATTTCTGATGTTTTATTTTATTTTATTTTGAAAATTCATAACTTTTTCTTGCATATTAAATTTCATATCAATGAAATTCATAACTGCCTTTCTTGCATATTAAATTTCCTAACAAATATTTTGGCCATACTTCTGTCTATATATTTACATATTAACATATTAATTTCTATATTTTATCTTCAATTTCTGTTTTTTTTTTTCTTAGTTCGAAAATTCATAACTGCCTTTCTTGCATATTAAATTTCATATCAACAAATATTTTGCCCATACCTCCGTCTATATATTTACATATTAACACATTAATTTCTATATTTTATCTTCAATTTCTGATGTATTTTTTTATTATTTTGAAAATTCATAATTGCCCTTCTTGCATATTAAATTTCATATCAACAAATATTTTGCCCATACCTCCGTCTATATATTTACATATTAACACATTAATTTCTATATTTTATCTTCAATTTCTGATGTATTTTTTTATTATTTTGAAAATTCATAATTGCCCTTCTTGCATATTAAATTTCTTATAAAATATTTTGCCCATACCTCTGTCTATATATTTACATATTAATATATTAATTTCTATATTTTATCTACATATTAGTTCCATATCTTCAAAAATCCAAATTTACTACCACAAGCATAAAGAGTTTTAAGAACCCCGCCATTTTTGAACGAAAATACGAGCATCGAAATCTATGAATGAATGAGTTTACGATTCTGTTTACTACGACGCTGAATCCGCTTGTCAGTGAGCCTATTTTTATTAGGCATGTTTTACGAGCCTAAAATGATATATTTTCGTCCCTTTATATATAATTTATTACGTTTATTTATTTATAAACGCTTATTTATTTATTAGAAACATTAATTAACGAAATTCTCCTTGAATTATACTTAATACCATCGCTGGCCTCTATTCTAAACCCTAGCGGACCGCGTTGGATAATTATCGTACATCGCTATGTCACAACGCCATCATTGCCAGTTTCACACGGTAAAATAACCTTTAATTTAAGTATATGTTTTCTTTATCATAACCGTAGTTATAAAACACAATTTTAAGCCAAGTAAATTCATGGTAATTTTAAGAAGCATTCGATTTCAACGCATCATCTTAGATAAGTAAGATGGGAGAGTTTTAATGATTGATATTAGGTAACTGGCAACTTTTCGATTTCGTCATCTTGGCGTTAGTAAGCGAAATATGTAATTTAAATGGCCATGAGTTAAAGGGACCGGGTATTTTATATATATATATATATATATATATATATATATATAATATATATATATATATATATATATATATATATATATATATATATATATATATATATATATATATATATATATATATATATATATATATATATATATATATATATACATATACACACACAGCCGTTACTAGTGCACTGCAGAACAAAGGTCTCAGACGTATCCTTTACACTTTGCGTCTGTTTATGGTCTTTCTATGCCAGTCCGTACTAACACATTTTTCTTAGCTCGTCAGTCCATCGTTTTCCCCTTCCTTCCCTCCCTTCTTGTCTTCCTAATGTCCATCTATCACCTGTCATTCTCATTATAGAGAGAGAGAGAGAGAGAGAGAGAGAGAGAGAGAGAGAGAGAGAGAGAGAGAGAGAGAGAGAGAGAGAGAGTTTTTCAATCACAGTTAATGGCAGCAGTTTCCACAGTTAGTAGGTTGGTCAGGACACCAGCCACCCGTTGAGATACTACCGCTAGAGAGTTATGGGGTCCTTTGACTGGCCAGACAGTACTATATTGGATCCTTCTCTCTGGTTATGGCTCATTTTCCCTTTACTTACACATACGCCAAGTAATCTGGCCTATTCTTTACAGATTCTCCTCTGTCCTCATACACTGACAACAATAAGATTACCAAACAGTTATTCCTCTCTCAAGGGGTTAACTACTGCACCGTAATGGTTAAGTGGCTAATTTTCTCTTGGTAAGGGTAGAAGAGACTCTTTAGCTATGGTAAGCAGCTCTTCTAGGAGAAGGACACTTCAAAATCAAACCATTGTTCTCTAGTCTTGGGTAGTACCATGGCCTTCCACTGTCTTGTGTTACAGTTCTCTTGCTGGAGGGTACACTCGGGCCTTCATTTCTATCTTATTTCTCTTCCTCTGGTTTTGTTAAAGTTTTTATAGTTTATATCAGCAATATTTATTTGTTCCAACACGACTATTTCCCACGTCCCAAACGATAGGCGGTAACCTTCATATGTCCCTACCAATCGGAGCTTCCCTTCCCACAGGCCCCAACGCCCGATGCCCAGACCCCCTCGCACCTGCACCCTTTGTTCCCCTGGGATGACCCAAGGCTGGGTCTAGCCTTCCGTGGCAACACCGGCCATTAGCGCTCTGGTTGTCGTACCGTCTACGTGTCGCGTTTACCTTCGTCAGATTTTTACTTGTAACCTCGTGTACGTGTGGATCTCGTGATTCTGGGTCCTCTGTGTGTGCAACGGCATTGCCCAGGAGTGAGTGGGAAGTTATGAGCTGCTCTTCTCTCCCACGTGGAGGTAAATCCCCACGTATTGTGTACTTCGTGTCGTGGCCGTGCGTGCTCCCGGCAAGTCACGTGTAGTGACTGTGAGAGTTGGAGCGATGCTCAGTGGGCCAAGATGGCCATGTGAAAGAAGAAGACCAAGAGGGACAAGTAGCCCCCGAGGAAGGGCAGTGGTTCTTACCCTTCCTCAGTCTGTTTGTCCATACCTATAGTTGTGCGACCCTGTTTGTCCCCAGTTTTACCCGCAATAACGGAGATTGCGAAGACAGGGACAAGGAGAACAGATAACGTATCGCCCTTTGAGGGCAGGGGTCTTTCCCCACAAAAAACTGATAATGGAACGACCTTCCTGACCTTCCTGTCTCCGGGGAGGTCTACGGAGAAGGTCGTGGACACTTTGAAGGTTGTAATCTCTAATTGCGAGCGGTTACTCCAGAGTTATGCGGCTCGGCCAGCGGAGGAAGTTTGTCCACAGTCAGAGGCCACATGCAGTAACCACATAGACACTTCCACCATTCCGTCGATGGGGGGGCGAGGGTTTCCTTAACTAATGGGTCCTAGGGCTCGCCAATCCTCTGCCCTGCTTGGCATGGCGACAGGTTACCCGCCAACCACAAGCAGCTCCTTGGTCCCTCAGCGGAAGGTGGAGCCGCTCTCTGCTCATGGAGCGATATCGTCATCGCCCGCTCAAAGATGCTCGCATGCCAACCTGGTCTTGTGGGACAAAGAAGCCTTCTCGGGCACTCCCGGGACCCTGTTCAGGTTCCCGCTAAGGGATCTGTTCCCGGGTTGGGGAGCCTCAGAGTCGCCCCTCCAAGCACCTTGGGAGGACTTTTACCCCTCGGACGGGCCAGTTTCTCCCCCCCACCCCCCTGGGTGATGAGTGCCGGGGGGAGAGCAGAGGACTGCTTGAAGAGTCGTCACCCGACGAATTGCCGCCCCTAAAACTCCGGGTCAACAAACCCCGCTCCAGCACAGAAGAGGAGCCGTAGTGAAGGGCGCGGCACAGGTCTCTGTCGAAAGGGAGGCCGGATCACATGGACATGCCTTAGCCAAATTCATGGCAAGGGCCATACGAAGGGGTCCATTATGGCTGGCGGGGCCTCATTGGACTTGGACTCCCGGGACCCCCAAGCAGATGAGGGGGTGGAGGAGGTGTCCTACTGGAGGGTGCTAAACCTGATCAGGAGGCACAACGACTTGCCTGAACCTCCTCCAATGCAGGTCCGTCCCTACGACACTGGACTGGAACGCCGGTTTGGAGCCCCGAGGGAAGAGCGACCTTCCCTGGTCCTTTCGCTGTCGCTGGACATTGGGCAGCGGTTCAGGAGGATCGCATCCAACTAAGCGGAACCAAGAGGCATGAACAGGCCTGACGGCGCCCCTAAATTTCCTCCCTTCCCGGAGGTGAAACACAGGTATTTCTAAACCCCCTGGAAGGGATGTCCCAAGGACACCAGCCAGCCGAACGGTACCTGGCTACCTTGGCCCCCGGCTCCAGAAAGGACTGGCTTTCGGGATGGACTGTGGGCTTCACGGTCCAGAAAGTGCAGGCCATGGAAGCAGCCGCATGGGCTGCAGGGGACTTAGCTTCATAGTTGGACCTCTGGTCCACGGCCCTGGTGTCGTTCGCACTAGAGAACAACGTAAAGAATGAGAAATGGAGAAGTGAACGGCATGATGCCAAGCTCCTGAGGGGCCCCCTTCGGCGTCAGGGAACTCAGCTTGTCCTTCATATCGCCCCCGGGACCACCACAAGCCCAAAACCCAGACAAGTGCGGCAAACCCTTCCTCGTCCCAGTGGGGCCCACCGTTGCATCCCCCTCAGGAGGACAGAAACCAGCAATCGGAGGAAGTAAGGGCAGAGCCCCGGTAAACAGAGGGCCACGTGGCCCTCAGTTCTTCAAGAGAAAGTAGTGGAAGAGGTCCCTCTCCTCTGTACTCTACAGGGGTAGGAGGGATGCCTTAATTTAAGGTGGAGAAATTGGGCAAAGGATGGGGCGGACCAATGGACGGTCCAAGTGTTGAATGATGGCAACTGAATCCCGTTCAAGGGCCCTACAACCCCTTTGAATTCGGGGCTCGGGGTGTCACCCCCTTCATCCCAAAGAGGAAGCACGGTGGAAACCTTGGAGGTGAAGTCCAGAACCTCTTTGCCAACGATGCCATCCAAGTGGTGTCCCCAGAACAGTTGGGCTTCTTCAGTCGTTTATTCTTGGTGGAAAATGCCTCAGATGGATGGCGCCCAGGGATAGACCTCTCGGCCCTGAACCGTTTCGTCACCAAGACCGCTTTCAGGATGGAAACAGCCAAAATGATCCTAGCAGCCATTAGGGAAGGGGACTCTATGCTATCCCTGGACCTCAAGGACGCATATTTTCATATCCCAGTGCACCGTCCAGCAGGAAGTTCCTCAAGTTCAAGTGGGAGGAGGAAGTCTAACAGTTCTGTACTCTGCTCCGGTGTGTCGACTGCTCTTCAAGTCTTTACGAGAGTTTTCCCTCGTCTCCGAGTGGGCCCACAAGAAAGGGATAAGACTATCAAATACCTCGATAACTGGTTGCTCCTCTCAGAATCCAGGGAGCGGTTGTCAGAACAAAGGGACGAATTAGTGGCATTCTGTACGGAACTGGAGGGTAGAGTTCAACTAGAAGTCAAAACCTTCCCCCACCACAAGGACAGTGTACCTGGGAATGGAAATTTGCTCCGTGCAGGTAAAGGCCTTCCCGACGAGAGAGAGTATTCGCAGTTTGGAGAGCATGGCGGAGCCCTTCACCAGGAGGAAGTTGGCATCGTGGTGTCCCTGGAGAAATTGGTTCCCATCGGGGAGGCTGATGCTACGGCCAGCCCAGTGTGATCTAAAAGAAGTTCAAGCCCTGGCAAGACAGCTCCCTTCAGCAAGAAAATGTCCATCCCAGTCAACCAAGGCAGCCCTCTGGTGGTTGTTGGACCCAAGGAAAAACCGAGCGGGGGCTTCACTGCTGAACCCCCCTCTGGGGAGCTCATCTTCCAGACAGGATAGCCAAGGGCCTTTAGTCCCCCAGAAGTGAAATCCTTCCACATAAACGGCCTCGAACTACGGGCGATCCAGAAAGCTCTTTATGCCCTGAGGGACTCGTTAGTGGGAAGAAGGGTGGCTCTGATGAGCGCCAATGCCACCGTAGTTGCTTACATGAAGAAACAGTGTGGTCTGCGATCCCGTCGCATCCACAACCTGGCAGTGGACATCTTATCCTGGGCCGAGGACAATGTCCTCTCCCTAACGGCCAGATACATTCCAGGGAAACGGAACATGGTGGCAGATGGCCTCAGCAGGAAGGTACAGGTCCTTCCGGGGAAATGGTTCCTTCACACGGAGGCAGCATGGCTGGTGATAGAAAAGTGTGGTTCACCTTGCTTGGACCTCTTCACCACCCACTTGAATGCAAAGCTGCCAGTCTTTGGCTCCCCAGTTCCGGACCCAACAGCAGTTCTGGAAGACGCGTTCCAACATCCTTGAGACACACTTGATGTGTACGCCTTTCCTCCTTTTGCTTTTCTTCGGCAGACCCTGAACAGTCTACAGAAGGCAAAGCATGCAAAGTTGACACTAATAACTCCATAGTGGCTAGAAAAAGAATGGTTCACAGACCTGAATACTGGGCAACGGGGCCTCCGTGGCCCCTGCCTCTAAGACAAGACTTGCTAAGGCAGCCCCACTTCTTGAAGTTCCATGGACTCCAAAATCTCTCCCTTCACACATGGAGGTTATCCAGCGTTTATTAAGGAAAGAGGGGTATTCCAAGAGGGCAGCCTGCCAGATGACCTTAAATCTGAGACAATCATCAAGGGCCATCTACCAGGCAAGATGGACAATCTTCGACAAATGGCGCAAGAAGGAAGTCATCCAACCCCTCAAAGCCTCAAACCCGGTCATTGCAGAGTTCCTGGTAAACCTTTGTATGGACCGGGGCATGTCATTTCCCACTGTGGTAAAGGGATTCTGTGCGGCTCTGGACCAGGTCTTCCTCCACAAGGGCTAAAACCTAAGCTCCCCCAAGTGCCTCACGATGTTGGGGTTCAAACAGTCCTGCCCCCCAGGACTCTCTTGGCCCCCTCTTGGGACATTATCAAAGTACTCGACTCCTTTAAGTAGCCTCCTTTCGAACCCCTGAAGCAGATTATGGATAGCGAACTGACCCTAAAGACGGTGTTCCTCCTCGCCCTGGCCTCAGCCAAGAGAGTAGGCGAGCTACACGGGCTATCTACTGATGTCTCCCACTACCACGGTTGGAAGGAGTTGTGCTTCAGGTTTGTCCCCTCCTTTGTGGCAAAGACAGAGAACCCAGCGGTAGTTCACACCTGCTTTGACGATTTCTCCATTCCGGCCAACCCCAGGTCTAATGACCTGGAAGACTTCCTTTTATGCCCTGTGAGGGTTATGAGGAAATATCTCGCCAGGACAGCCCCCCTCTGTCCGGACATCAAAAGGCTGTTCGTGTCAACAGGCGGAGTGAAGAAGGAAGTATCGAAGAATACGATCTCCTTCTGGCTCCGGGAGACAATCCGGAGGGTGTAGCTGACCAGGCCTCCCCCAGGTCCGTTAAGCCCCACGACATTCGGGGCACCAGCACCTCGTTGGCCTTTGAGAGGAACATGGCGGTCGGCCAGGTGCTAAGAGCAAGCATATGGTCGAGGCAGTCAACATTTATGGCCCACCACCTCAAGGACTGTTCCTTCAAGTCACCGGAGGGCTTCAAGCTCGGTCTCTTCGTAGCCACCCAGCAGAGGATCTAAGGGCGGCTACACGCAGTGGACCAGTGGGAATGACGGGGGATAAAGAGTCTCGGACCCTATTACTCAAGCTCCCCAGGAATCAACCCAGCAAGAAAAAAGAAGACCCTTGTTGAGTGTTACCTTTCATTCCACCATTAATCATCCTGCTTTGTTTACTATCCACAAACAGGCCACTCGCTCCTCTCCCTGCACCTGCAATCCCTAGCCCTTCATCAGGGTCTATTTTCCCGTCTCCTGAGGCTCCTATCGTTTGGGACGCTGGAAGTATTCGGGTTGGAACAAAGGACAATTTCAAGGTAAATTGTATTTTTCCTAACATACATACTACTTTCCATTAAAGTAACTGCCCCACCACCCATCCTTCACCTCGATACAATCTTTTTGTTTCATATGCCACTTTTCTGAGACCATACGCTAATGGCCGGGATTGAGATGGAAGGCTAGACCTAGCATACCCTTGGGTCATCCCAGGGGAACTAAGGGTCATTAGGTCTTGGAGGTGCGAGGGGGTCTTGGGGATTAGGGGGTGGGGGCCTGTGGGGAGGGAAGCTCCGGTCGGTAGGGACACATGAAGGTTACCTTCTATCGTTTGGGACGTGGTGAGTATGTTAGAAAAAATACAAATTACTCAGAAATTGTCATTTTAATGTTGTTACTGCTCTTAAAATATTTAATTTTTCCTTGTTTCCTTTCCTCACTGGGCTATTTTCCCTGTTTTAGCCCTTGGGCTTATAGCATCCTGCTTTTCCAACTAGGGTTGTAGCTTGGCAAGTGATAATGATAATAATAATTATAGGCACTGGGCCTATTCCTCTTGCTAAAAAAGCAATGCTGTAAGGCAGAAGTTGTCCTTTTAGTCACATTCTATGACGCGCTGGATGTACGGTTAGGCCGGGAGCACACTAGCGACTCTGTGGCGCCACAAAGCCACAGCATCGTGTGGCGGGGATGTGGTCTCCCTTAGGTTTCCATTGTTTTCAAGTTTTGCCGCACAAACTAGCGACTGTGGCAAGCGACTGTGGCTCTCTGTCGCTCATCCCCGCCACAGGCGTGGCGTGGCTTTGAAAACAATGGAAACCTATGGGAGACCACATCCCCGCCACAGGATGCTGTGACTTTGTGGCGCCACAGAGTCGCTAGTGTGCTCCCGGCCTTATAGTATTCTTTCGCCCCTACCACAGGGCATTGTATACTACCACAGAATGTAGATCTTTAAACATTTCTCATAAGATTTAATCCAATCTGTTTATCAACATTCTGGAAAAATCATGGAATATGAAAGGCTTAATCAGCTAGAAAACTGTTTTATACTTGTACTGTTATCTCTTCTCCATCTGGGTTACTTAACTGGCATATAATGTATATCCTGGCGTGTTTGTACTGCTGCCCTCTTCTGGAGATTCCTGGTGGTTTCCAGAAACTATCTAACCAGCTAATGCGAGAAGGCATCTGCTTCTGTAAAGGCAAATTGCCTGGCTAATGATGGCAGTTAGAGCACCCACCAAATAGCAGCCTATTAAAAGGTTTAAAGGCTGCTTTTGAATCACAGGGGCAAGGGACAGTGACATTGTTCTATCACACAGGACAATGCCCATCTCCATTCAAGCTAGGACCAAGAAGGGCCAGGCAATGGCTGCTGATGACTCAGTTGATAGACCTATAAGCTCCCCCAAACCCCCCATCCTAAGCTCACAAGGATGGCGAGGTTGCAGCGACTAAAGAAACCAACGAGTCCGAGGGGGACTTGAACCCCAGTCTGGCGTTCACGAGTCAGGGACGTTACCCTATCGGCCACCATAGTCTAAGACCAGCTGTCCAGAAGGCAAATATTGATATGTCCAATTTAGTCAAGATTATATTAGCCGACTAGGCATCAAGATTGCCTTGAATATTACTCTGTATTGGGTTGTACACAAGGTATTAAAACTATCAGTGCACAATGTGCTCGAATCATTATGATGCCAAGGAACGATAGACAGTGAAATGGCTGACTTACCACACATTGGTAAGCAGTGGTTGACTGACTGTTTACAGTGAATATTGTTCATCAGTATTTTTTTTTTTTTGTCTTAGTGTACCTTATATCAATTATCCTACCACCTTCTAAGGATCCACAAGTTACTTTCATACGGTCGTTTCAACTAATACAAGTTGCTTTAGTTGATAGTTTTTTATTAAAGAGAAATGTCACATTTTGTTGGATTTATATTGTTTTAAATCTAGTATCTCTTAATCCTCTCTAGATCCTGTCCCTTCACTAATAAATGTACGTAAACAGAAGAATCAATCTCAAACATCCGTTTATCTTTAGTTACTAAGCTTCATTTACCACCATTATGCCAGCACTTTGCCTATGCACAAACAGACGGCTTCTAGATTTGGCTAACTTCCGGAAGGGACCAGATTTATGCCTTCAATGAAACTCATCCCTTGAGGCATACTCCAAGTTTACTTCTTAGGAGGTTTGACTGATGTGGAGGTTTACAGTCTCTGGGTGCTCTCAATAAGTTAAGAGACATCACTACGTAGTCCTAATCAATGTTGAGCCTCTTCGCCCTTAACAAACTGGCAGAGGCTGTTTCAGGTGTTGGTGGGTCGTTCCTCAGTCACAGCCTTTTTTTTAAGCATCTGTCGTTTGGATTACAGTGTCTGGCCAGAAAATACGGCCAATATGGAATTGGAATCTATGAGTGATATGTTGCGGGAAGGAGACCTCACCCTATCTAAAGAAATCTACCGTCATTCCTTTTTGGGGGTCGATCATCAGGAGTTCGAAGAATGCACGGAAATTATGGGCTTCTGTGAAGTCTTTCTTGTTGAGAAATATTAATATGGATTAAAAAATGCTGTCCAAAACTGCTCTAATTCACTCGATTCCTCTCGCTGTTACGTGTAGATACCACGGCACATGCCTAGCACCGTGCTTTCATCCTTCTTGTAACTACTGCTAGTACTAGCCAATCTCAGAGGCTTTTGCATTAATGCCTTCAAAGGCTTGGGATTCCTTAGTGACTTTCAATTTTTTTCTCTATCATTCAAGAAAGAAATGTTATGAAATTATGAATACTATTTGATTAATTGAACTTTTCAATGCGCCTTTAGATTTACGAAGACTCTCAGAAACTGGATATAGTCCCAGATGGAGAAATGAATGAAATAGCTTGAGTAACTAATTCTGAAAAAATGCACAAAAATATTCTATTAGGGGAATTAGTCAATAATCCTCTATGGGCCGGTTTAGTTTATAAAGGAAGAAAATTCCTTTGTACGGCACTGGCAGAAGAATCCAGTCACATATGTTAATCATTATTTGCTACAGGTATATTACTCTATAGAGTACTTCTTCAGCCTTAGGTATTGGCAGCTTAGTAGAGTCATCGGAGACTGACAATCTATTAGTTCATGGATCAATCTGCAATCACGACTTGATAAGTTTTCCGTTGTGAACGTGATCTCGTCATCCTTGCGAGCTGTAGGGCCCTTAGGTTTACTCACAGGTCAACCACAACAGTTGCTTGGTAATCTGGGGTCCTTTATGCGGTCACAGTTTCTTGGAACTTTAAGGACATGGCAGTGACCTAGCTCCTACTTCTACCACTTTATACGTGACTTTAGGTCTATGTACAGTCAAATTCAGTACTCCTCTGACACTTACTGATCCCCGCCTTACCTATGTAGAGAATATGTTAAATTCACCAATGTATGGGAGTGTCATCAGACTTTTAGATTAGACTTCTACCTAGGAGTACATACAATTGCTGTGAGGTTTTGCTAGGTGGATTTGCATGCACATAGTCAGTGGTATTGAAGGAGTACGTCTCAAAATATTGGGATCGTGAATTCTTAAATTACTTAATCGTCAAAGACCCTTGTTAACCACTCTCTGTAGATTTATATTCATAGTGCAAAGGGAAATTGTAGGTAGTAAATGATTCATTGAAAGATGCTGAATTAATGTTGAACACATTTCCAAGGGCGACAAAATCAAATGGCTGACCACCCAAGCTGGAATGGTCGTTTGCACCAGGTAGCTCTCGACACAATCTTGTGGAAATTGAGAATAGGAGACAACAATCAAGATGATTTAGATCTAGAAACTAGAGTGGAAGAAATGAAAACCAAGAATGTTTCAGTTCATATAACTTTTAATATGGAAATTATGATAAAAAATAACAATCGTATTTCATCTGCGAAGACACTTAACAATAGACATTCAATAAATATAAATTCATCTCATCTTAATCTACCTGACGTGTGGTCTTTATAGGTGTAAAATATGGTTATCGTTAGATTAACATTCGCGTTTCCACTTTGCCATTCATTCGGTGACATACGTCGTCACTTTCAAGGCTAATCCATCCGTTATGGAACGTGTTCTAAGTTTTATGGAATAGATCCTCACTCCAAAAACTTGGAGTAAATCCTCACTCCTATTTAACTTGGAGTGAATCTTCGAAACAATAACTTGGAGTGAACATTCACTCCAACGACGCGTAGTAAATCGTCACTCTAATAGCATGGTGTAAGATATTAGTGTTTTGATTTACATTGTATGTACATATTCAGTTGCCTAATCTAATTTATGACTCATTTAGTTTTAGGAAGAAGATAAACTGAGAGAATATGGACGGAGAAAAACTGATCACTGATTTCTGCTCTCGCTTGCCGAGATTTCGCGTCCTCGTCTTGAACGTACTCTCCACAACTCTCGACGTTTTTTTGTTCTTATTTTGAATTCGTAAATCTTTTTTCTGAAATTGAGACCTTAGCAAATTTAGTGCTTCCCACAATTAAGCCTTGCCAAATAAGCAGTAACTTGCCAATCGGCGACAGAGGTCGACTGAAGCTAGAATTTGAAATACGTTGATCCCAACGGTACCATTTGACCGCGCGTTTAAGCTCTCCGTTTCAATTATCTTATAAAAATCAGCTTCTAATTCTATGCTTGTTTGACAGTCCTATACTACAGATCAACTCTCAGAGCTGAACCTATCAGGTGTGATGGTCTGTATCTTTATACACTGGGGGAGAAGCACTTACTTCCAATGGATTTTGCAAAGAGAGATTACGTGGAGGTTTAGGAAATTATCAAAACTTTAAATACGTCACGAAAGTAAGTCGCGTCTTTTTCAAAACTATAATACTGCGATGATACGTGTATTGACAGTTAAAGTGACACATTTAGCGAGAAATTATGCCAAAATAAATGTTTAATAATCTGGAGACTCCACCAACACTTCCGGTACAATCAGAAATATAACGATTCTATGAAAAAATAAGGACGGACATTAAGAAATCAGACGGACAAGATTTCACAGCCACGCTGGAATGCCCGGTTGTTTCCCGGCCAATTCTTTCAAGACGGCAAAGATGCCTTGAAGGGAAAAGCGATTCCTTCTCTTGTAATAACAGAAAAAAAGGGCAAACAGGATTACTTACTGCTAAGCATGGCTACTTATATACAAGATCACAGATTATTCAAAGCTGCCAAAGGCTAACTATCTACAGTAAGTTTGTGCTTTCAAGAGAAAAAGCAATAGTATATTTACAGCTATGTACAAAGCAACTATAATTATCGTTATTTCCTGAACCTGTGGCAACGATGCCAATGCTTCACCTTATAAACGGTAAACTAAAGGATTGATTTTGGCACTAAACTGATTCTTTCTTAATTATAGCGACGAAGTATATGCACCAGCCAATATTGTCATTCATGTAAAAATCAAAGTATGTTTTTGGTACAGTTACAAGCAGGAGAAATCATAAAGTACCCTACTTGTTCAAAGAAAAAGTCATTCATAGACTGAATGATGTTTTGGGAATTAGAAATTTCATAACATGTCACTGATACTAGAATATTTCTTTGCTAATGTTTTGTTGCAGTGGAAACACATCAAGACTGCAAAACGATACACTGGAATGGAAGCAATGGATGTCTACGCGCATAATGGAAACACAATTCCACAATCGCTGATGACGACATCTTGAATGTTGGGGAGTTTAGCCGCTTTACAGGCTACCTCAAGACCGTTCTCAACCAGGCCTATGGGACACTCCTCGTACGCAACTGGATTGTCGTTGTTGTAGATGGTGAAGTGGGCAGGCTGGCGGTCGTTAGCATAACAGAATCCGGCTACGAGTCCCGCAGTCACGCTGTGCGCGCTGAGTTCTCCCATAGTCAGGCCTGGAAGCGCCGCTCCACCAGTTCCGTCGCCCATCTCGTAGTCACCGCCCCAGATTTGCTCTCCCGGCCTGCCTCGGTTTTCCACCTCAAAGAGCCGAGTGTTCGCGTACGAGGGACCTCGCTCTCCCGAGCACAGGTAGAAGAACTGGCGACTCCTTGGGGCCAGATTACCCAGTTTGATGATCACCTTTCCCTGCACCTGTCCATCCCAGGAAAACTCCAAGAACGTTCGCATGTGTGCTCGGTCCACCATGGTCCTTACGTCCAGATACTGAAAGATGTGGGAGTTGTTATTATAACAGGGATTCAAAATCTTATACTGCACGTTAAATGAAAGAAAGAAACATTCAACTATGAATGTGTAGCAAGAAGCACAATGTAAAAATCTGTCTTGAAAATTTAAGCAGAAAATATATGAAATATCCTTCAATGTCTACAGTCATACTGAATGTGAATAACAATGTAGATGATTAATGTAGATGTCATATCATTTGGTAAGATTTAAGTACAACCTGTAACATTCATGTATTTGCAGATGTCGGGAAATTGAGCTAGCAATTGTAAGTTTAAAAGAATGATTATGAGCTCTCTCCAAGGGTTACTTATCCAGGTGAGACAACCACATACGGTACTTTGCTACTTACGTCGACCTTGTGCGTGTACACTGGTGGCGTCCCTTCGTGCAGCGCATGCAGGAGTAGGTATCCTTCGTGTGGCGTGACTTTGGCGCAGCGGCTCCTTCCTTCTTGGGTGTAAACTGCCCACACATCACTACCCACTAGAGATGCTGCCTTCAGTATTTCTGCCAGGAACTTTGGAATGTCGTTAAAGTCAGTGAACTGTAAAAGAGACACCAATAGATTACCAAATGAGGCAGTTTTCTAAAGCCGGGTTTACATGGTCGAACCCGGTTGTCGAACCTGATTGTCAAACGGTTTGAGGAGGTGGAGTCAGCCACAAATGCATAAGTTTTGTGGGCAGTGAAGCCCCACCCACAGAAGTCAGACGAGAATAGACTTTCTTCGAACCGTTCGACGAACTTGTTCGCCAACCAAATACCCTTGTTCACACGTTCGAACATCAAACACTTGTTTGTCGAACAGCGTTTGACAAACAGTTCGACCGTGTAAACCCGCTTTAAGGCTTTCTGGCTTCAGTGAATGATCTTTTGTGTTAACAGACTTTGTTTTCGTAAATTATCGAGACAGAATAAAGAAGAATACCTTACTTTGCCTTTACGGGGTGAGAAATTAGCCGCAGCACCGGCAGTATTCCGTTCTACAGCAGCTTCAAGTGCTGAACCTGTGACGATTTCAACCTGAAAGGGAGAGATGGGAGAAGTTTGAATTATAACAAGATTTTTTTTATAAATAATCTTATTAGATGCAAAACTGTCTTACAGGATTATTTTCACAGAGAAAAAGAGTCAAATGAATTTCATAATGTATCAATTGAAATTAATCTTATTCAAACTTTTACACATTGTCTAACTTAATACACCAAAGCCTAAAATAGAAGACCTCTTTAGCTCTGCTGAGCGCTTCAGAGCCAAGAACCTCTTGTGCCTGCATAACCCATTCTTGCACCATGAGGGTACGACTATCGTGGTCCTGGTGCACTTTTGTGACGTCGAAGAGACTCGACGCAGATTTCATCTGCTCTTGCACTGCTTCTAGAGCAGTCCGTTTTCCCTCTCCCTCCTCTATCCTTGCAGCAACTTGGTTAGAGGTGGAGACCATATCTCCTAGGAGCGACTCGTGCCGACCGAGGAGGGCTTGCAGAGCCTGCAGGTGTTTCTGGTGGATCATCTGCTGGCTGCCCAACTTCTGCTGAAAGTCCCGAAGCCGCGTCAGGTAGCAGTTGAGAGTGACCAGGTGTTCAGTGTTCATCTCGCCGGCCTCGCGTTTCAGCTCGGCGAGGAGGGCCTGGTCTCTCTGGGTGACCAATGAGAACATGGGGTCTTCCAGGAGACTAACGACGGTGTAGTTAATGGGTACGTCCTCCACTGCATTCACCGGCCCGTTGTGAGGTAATCGGCAGAAAGGGCAAAGCAGTTGACCCTGACCCAGGATGTCTGTCAGGCAAGACGTGCAAAGGGTATGGCCACAGCTGAGGCATCTTGGCCGTCTCTCTTCGTTGTCAAATCCCTCGAGGCACACCTGACAATCTTGGGAGGCCATTTCTTCCTGGAAACGCAGAACAAACATTTAATAAATCTTACTTTTTACCAAATATTGGCTAAACTTATGATGACGTAGAATTATAGAAAACACAAAATTGAAAGGCAAATTGAATACACGGTAAGAAGCTGTTTAGTAGTTTCAAAGTGTGAGGAGTCAAGGCTGATGACTGTAGCTAAAACACAAGAATTATCATTGATTCAACATGTCCTTATTCCTAATAAAGGATTTGTTCAGACATCGCGAGAATCGGTGGCTCTCTTTTCCTCACAATTTCTAAATAAGATATCTATGTACCTTCTCTCATAATCAGTGCATTATATTTCTATTCCTTTTAAATGTCCACTTTTCCTGATATAAAGAAATTACGTCAGCGTACGTTGTAAGATATGTATTGCCTCAAAGTCTCTGCTAAGAGCAAAGATTACTTAGAAAAGCTAAGCCAGAGATCTACGGTAGCGTTGTCTCCACAAACGGCAAAGTTATCACTGTTTTGTTGGGTGTTGCTCTTGGTAGAATCTTATAATCCTTGATACTAATAGCCATCTCTGGCCACAAAATTATCAACATTGTAAATAAGATATATCCTTGGTACTTTACCCTACTGAGGCTGCTGGAAGAAAACCTGTAGGACAACCAAGAAAAGATTGGAGAAGATGCTTGGAGGAGGATGTAAGAATCTCTGGGGGAAACCCGAATGAATGGTTCCATCAGGCACAGGATAGAGAAGAGTCAGAGAATCCTATCACGAGCGGTCATGGGTCAAAATGTGGCCTAAGAACCACTGGAGTGAGTGAGTGAGTGTGACTTTACCCTACTATGGTCAGAAACAGTTGCTAACTAAGGTTGTAAGAGGTCTTGTTCGCATTGACGAGAGGTGGATGTCGATACCGTGCATCATGTTGGCGATTTGATACCGCAGCGCCGGGTTTTACCTACAAATACGACCGTTCTTTTCCTCCACGCTTGGGGAAACCGTCCGACCGTTCTTTTCCTCCACGCTTGGGGAAACCGGCCGACCGTTCTTTTCCTCCACGCTTGGGGAAACCGGCCGACCGTTCTTTTCCACCACGCTTGGGGAAACCGGCCGACCGTTCTTTTCCTCCACGCTTGGGGAAACCGTCCGACCGTTCTTTTCCTCCACGCTTGGGGAAACCGTCCGACCGTTCTTTTCCTCCACGCTTGGGGAAACCGGCCGACCGTTCTTTTCCTCCACGCTTGGGGAAACCGGCCGACCGTTCTTTTCCACCACGCTTGGGGAAACCGGCCGACCGTTCTTTTTCTCCACGCTTGGGGAAACCGTCCGACCGTTCTTTTCCTCCACGCTTGGGGAAACCGGCCGACCAATGCTGTCAGAAATCTAAGCGTCGCTTGAAAGGCGACCTGCGTCTACGTACGAGTCGATGAAAGCGAGCAGATCACTTATAACTTTCATGAGATTCAAAATGTTATATCTTGAAAATTAACATTGATATTTTTTGGTGAATTGAATGTCAAAATTTATATGAATTATTGGTTTAGACTTCCGCTGCTGTAATATTTATCATTTCATATATTACCTTTAAAATATGTTATTATTCATGATAATAATTAACAAAAGATGTTATGGATACCAAGAAGTTATAGAATGAAAGGGTCAAATTGGCATCCACGAAGCGCAAGATTCCAAACGTGGTAGAACGATACAGCGCAGTGTATGTCACTGTAGTTAAGGTGCTGCTGATGAGACTGATTTGGGCAGTGGTATTAACCGAATGGATCTATTCCTGTTATCAATAGAAGTTGATAGTACTTATTTGATGTCATTTCCTGCTTGGATCCAATGACCTCAGTGGGAAAAGCAAAAGTTTTAGAAATGTTGACATAAGACATAGGTCTAGCTGGCTGTATGGTTATTTGTGAAGTTACAAAAACAGCTTTTGGTATTGTGATGATAAATGTGTATATACTCTCTCTCTCTCTCTCTCTCTCTCTCTCTCTCTCTCTCTCTCTCTCAAAGTCATAGGTTTAGCTGGCTGTATGGTTATTTGTTAAGTTACAAAAACAGCTTTTGGTATTGTGATGATAAATGTGTATACTCTCTCTCTCTCTCTCTCTCTCTCTCTCTCTCTCTCTCTCTCTCTCTCTCTCAAAGTCATAGGTTTAGCTGGCTGTATGGTTATTTGTTAAGTTACAAAAACAGCTTTTGGTATTGTGATAATAAATGTGTATACTCTCTCTCTCTCTCTCTCTCTCTCTCTCTCTCTCTCTCTCTCTCTCTCTCTCACACAGTCATAGGTCTAGCTGGCTGTACAATTATTTGTGAAGTTACAAAAACAGCTTTTGGTATTGTGATGATAAATGTGTATATACTCTCTCTCTCTCTCTCTCTCTCTCTCTCTCTCTCTCTCTCTCTCTCTCTCTCTCTCTCTCTCTCTCAGTCATAGGTTTAGCTGGCTGTATGGTTATTTGTGAAGTTACAAAAACAGCTTTTGGTATTGTGATAATAAATGTGTATACTCTCTCTCTCTCTCTCTCTCTCTCTCTCTCTCTCTCTCTCAAACACAGAAATATAAAGTACAATAGGGTTTAGCACGCCACAGGAGACTTGTGTTACCATATCGATGGCTCAAAATATACATCCCACCCGCCTGTTGCCAACGCGAGTTCAAGAGATTATCCTATGCATGCTAATGAGATAGGGCTGTACTCTATAGGGGTGACTTGAGTTCCTCTATAAGGGGTTATATTAACCCTGAGTGATAATAAAAGGACAGTGAATATACAATTTTATAACTCACTAAACCTGGAGATCATAAAGTAGATATATGCCCTATCTGGTGGTTTTATGCTAGGCCTATGCTAGTCAACAAGTTGATTAGCTAATAGGAGCATGATTAAAAGTGTCCTAGGCCTAAATAAATAGTGTTAGACCTACTTTTGAGAGGTGAGTCAGCTTCTGTAGAGTTTTAAGATATTTAAAACTCTGCTTAGGCCTAAAATAATAGTGAAGGATTGTTAATTATTGATATTTCTATTTGGCAAAATGATTCAAAGATTCTCTCTCTCTCTCTCTCTCTCTCTCTCTCTCTCTCTCTCTCTCTCTCTCTCTCTCTCTCAAACATATTTATATACCCAAGTTAAAGTCTTTTTTCGTATTCACACAGAGATTCTTAAGACATGATGTTCTGAATAGCATTGCAGGATTACCCATGATCTGAAAGTAGCGGCCATGTTACATGAATAAGTCATATGATTTGACTTCGATTTGGCAACGCTGCATGTGGTCAATTAATGTTGCCATATAACAGGTTCTTTTTTTTTTTACTTAGATGGCTTTGAGGAATATTGTACTGTAATTATATATATATATATATATATATATATATATATATATATATATATATATATATATATATGAATGATAAAAATTTAGATGTATGGTGCATTTATAGTGTATGGGATAAAATAATGTTAATAAGCCATATTTACAGCTAGCCACTGTGCCTCCTCTTTGTGGAAATTTTATATATGGGGACATTCCCTATTTATTTCGTAGATTTATAAATCAATTGATTTCCATAATGAATTTTTACTTAATAAAAACACTACTTTTACGGGGTTTAATATTACTTATTTCAACATCTGGCATCTCAAGGGGGGGGGCTGTTGCCAACCTGGGGCGCATGTAAATATTATAATTGGAAAAAAATTTAAGAATATGCAAAATTTGGATGAATAATTCCAGCATTTATGAGTATTATTAAATACGAAGGCTTAATCATGATATGTGTGTGTGTGTGTGTGTTCGTTCTAACCTAGGTTGGCCTTAAGATTAAAAAAGTACGAGTTATGGTAACATTCATCTTTTAAATGGGTTGGCGTGTCTGATTTTAGGAGAAACAAAATGATAGATAATAAAAAAAACAGTAATTTCTCGGTATATACATCCGGTTCCGGCGTGCATTATATCCCGGAGAGAGAGAGAGGATGAGAGAGAGAGAGAGAGAGAGAGAGAGAGAGAGAGAGAGAGAGAGATTTACCACATAATACCAATCAGGTCGGTCTAGAAGCTGCCACGAATATCAAACACTTTTATTTATTTCTTTCAGTGTCTTTCGCCTTTCAATTTAATATGGAATTTCCATGTAGCAATTTCCATTTTTTGCAATTTCTATTCCGGAATTTCCATTCTTGCAACATCTTTCTCTTTTTTGCAATTTCCACCTTTTTTCCTATAAGACTGCAAAGTCATTTTACCCCGGAGTGGTATAATATGGCTAACCGTGGCTTGCAACACAGCGCTATTTCGTCGATTTTAACGTTAAAAACAACCATATTAATAAATATATCATACGATTATTATAGCTTTTGCAACCATTAATGATATTGCAACATTCGCAAGTCAACATCTTTCACGAAATGTTGATTAATTTGATGAAACGTTAAGAATTGTTTTCCAGAAATGTTCTGACCAGAGAGACATCAACACCGCCCGTGTGTTGCCAACTGACAATTGATGGCAATTGCGTAAAATTTTGCAACATCCCTTTAAATTATGTATTTAAAAATACATTTAAATACATTCATGTATTTAGTTTTAGTCATAGATTAGTAATTTATTTTACATTTGTCTCATTATTTTCATAGTTTGAAAGTTTCATACATTTTACATCGGGTTTGTCTAAAGGTTTTGCCTGAAACTTATCTGGTAATATAATTAGGCGTGATAATACATAATGTATGATAAATATCCTCATAATTCATACATTTTATAAATATTTAATCCCTAAACTCCTATCTAAACAATTATATAGACATAAAATACCCACTTACCTTATCCTAAACCATGTATTTAAGCTACCACGCATTCACTGAAATCCCTAGACCTATGCATGATTTAACCCAGAAAATAGCTAATCCATTAACTAATTACAGTTATTTAAATCAATTAATGTGTATAATTAGTTTCACCTACCTCCCAGTCAGGATAAATAACCAGGAATACACGACAAATCCAATATACACGACAATAGCAACTGGATGTTGTGTGCACGACTACCTGGTTGTGGAGTTCAGGTGCAAGACCTTGGAGCAAAAAAAAAAAAAAAGAGAGAGAGAGAGAGAGAGGGGGGGGGGGAAGGGGTGAGTTGCTTAACATGTATTATTATATAATTGTTTTATTTTACCTCGCCCCTACCTCTTTTTAGGTAGGGGGAAAGGGTAGGGGGTAAATTGGTTTATATACAGTTAAAGCCATTTAACTGTTTCTCTCTTCTCTGAGAACTTTATAAATCCTGGTACGAAAGTTGCTATAAAAAGCAGATGAGAGAGAGAGAGAGAGAGAGAGAGAGAGAGAGAGAGAGAGAGAGAGAGAGAGAGAGAGAGAGAGAGAGAGGCTCTTGGAAAATAACAAATGAAACGAGAGAGAGAGAGAGAGAGAGAGAGAGAGAGAGAGAGAGAGAGAGAGAGAGAGAGAGAGAGAGAGGCTCTAGGAAAATAACAAACGAAACTTTCAAATTAACAACAATGAGGATGATAACTATAATGTATTTTATGCTAACTTAATATTGAAAGGCTTCCTGGTTATACGCTAACCAACATACGTAGACTCATGTGGCTTTTGTTATGTTGCTTATGTGATGAAATGAGGCACATAGTAACACCCGGTAGTTAATATTTCATTTTATACTTATTCATTGACTATTCATGAAGATATATGTAAGAATGTATGTATTAGATAGACATAAATAATTGATGAGATTTTAAACCACGATGGGTTAAGTGTAAATGAGTAACTGACTAGGCTGTGTAAGGTATCTCTGGACGGTGGAAAAGTGACTGATATTTATGGAGTTTTTAGTGTACATGAGTAACTGACCAGGGTGAGTAAGGTATTTCTGGACGGTGGAAAAGTGACTGGTATGTATGAGGCTGACAGTAACTTCCAAATAGGATGTGATAGTATAATTGTAAAAGTGGCCAGGCTGTGTAAGGTATTTCTGTAGCTGGGAAAAGCGACCGGTTTGGATGAGGTTGCTATAATTTGCTAAGCGTAGATGAGCCGCTCTTTAGTAAAACATCTAGAACATTAGTCGTCTCTATTTCATTATCTCCTACTTCGCGCGTCGTAGTACTCAGCCACGTAGGCCTGGGTCTTCCAACTCTTCTAGTGCCGTGATAACCAAACTATCACAAATGTAGCCGTTTCTAGTCCACTGCAGGACAAAGGCCTCAGAAATGTCCTTAGTCGTGTCGGAGGTTTGGCCAATTTCATTACGACGTCATCCAGTCAGAATAGGTGATGGTGGGAGATTTTTGTTTGATTGCTCACAGGAAACCAACATAGAATGGGTGGCCGTGACTAGTACAGCCTTGCTGATCATGGCAATACACAAAAAAAAATCACTACATTTGGCATCTCTCTCTCTCTCTCTCTCTCTCTCTCTCTCTCTCTCATTTAAAGAAATAAACATAAAATGATACATTGCATTTCTATAGATTCTAGGCCTGTTCCACCCATTCCTTCGGAACTTTTCCACCACCTTGCGTTACCTTACACACCTAGGTCAGCGGCTCATTCTAACATGAACCGCTCTCTCTGCATTAAGCTATTACTGCTAGAGAGTTATTGGGTCCTTTGACTGGACTGACAATACCACATTGGATCCTTCTCTCTGGTTACGGTTCATTTTCCCTTTGCCTACACATACGCCGAATGGTCTGGACTATTCTTTCCACATTCTCCTCTGTCCTCATATACCTGACAACACTGAGATTACCAAACAATTCTTCACTCAAGGGATTAACTACTGTACTGTAATTGTTCAGTGGCTACTTTCCGCTTAAGGGTAAGGATAGAAGAGACTCTTTAGCTATGGTAAGCAGCTGTTCTAGGCAAAGGACACTTCAAAATCAAACCATTGTTGTCTATTCTTGGGTAGTGCCATAGCCTCTCTACCATGATCTTCTTCCACTGTCTTGGATTAGAGTTCTCTTGCTTGAGGGTACACTCAGGCACATTGTTGTATCTTATTTCTCCTCCTCTTGTTTTTTTAATTTATTATAGTTTTCCTCACTGGGCTATTTTTCCCTGTTGGAGCCCTTGTGCCTATAGCATCCTGCTTTTCAAACTAGGGTTATAGCTTCAGCTTATAATAATAATAATAATAATAATCTGATGTTGTAATTCAACATGGCTGCCGAAATTTAAGATGGCCGCTAAAATTCTGATGAATATATGTACATATTATTGCTGTAAAACATATAGAAAAATCAGTGTTACATATCATACCATAGGAACTACAGTACTTTCATACTCCTTATCCAGCTAGATTTTACAACAAGAAGCTAGTTGACTGAGGTGGTATGGTCATGTCATGAGAAGAGATGAACAGTATATTGGGAGGAGAGTGATGGAAATGGAGGTACAGGAACGAGAAGGAGAGGGAGACCAAAGCGAAGGTGGATGGACTGTATCGAGGATGACCTTCGATCAAAGGGATTAACCGGTGATGAAGCGTGGGACAGAGGTAGATAGGAGAAAGCCGACCAGAAACATTGTCCCCACATAGAAGTGGGAAAAGATGTAGACAAAGAAGAAAGAAGTGTAAAAATTATAACAGCATGGCAGACTTCTGTTTGGTATCCACCCACCACTAATGTCCCAGCAACTGAAATGTTAACAACTCTAGAAAATCTCAACCAGGCAGAACTCCTTTGGAGCTGAATCTCTTGCAAATAGTTGTTATGATTCATCAAACATTATATGCCAGAGCGACTGAAATTTTATGAAAGCGCAAGGACCAGTAGATTTAAAATTATTGCTGGGATGGGTACTTTCAGGATGTAGGTCTGAGACGTTCGTGATGTGTTTCGTTGTACAGGGTTCAGCGTGTGGGCCAGTCGAGGGCGAAGGCTACAATTGTGCTGAGATTGCGTAAGTGTACATATGAAGGTCTGCTCCATATTGCCTGGAAATGATCCATTACCTAGCTAGAAATTAATCCTGTTGATTGAGTGGAGAAAATCACATCATTGAAGAACTTGGTAATCTTCAAAAACCTGACAAAGACCGTCCTGTTGTGAGATGAAAGCGTACAATTGCTTCGACAAGATAGTGTGGACTCGTCGACGTTTTGAGTGTCGTACTTTGTTATTTGGGGTGACACTTTTTTTAAAATATGGTCATCTAGAGAAAGTGACTGGAAGCTGCCTTTATATGCTGTTTGGAAACTGATTTCATAGTTTTTGGCCTATGAACTTGTGAATTATGTCGGGCGCTTAAAGTTTATTTTGCTCAGACAAACAGTCTACCGACTGATTATCTTGATGTGAACGAACAGTGCAGTCAGGAGATTAGAATCTAGTCAGTCAGATCATTGACTGTCAAGAAGGACATACAGATAGTAAGGAGTACAACCAAGTTTAGTCAAGAACCAAATGGTCTAAACAGAAATCTAACTGTTGAACACAACAATGGTTTCTGAGGACACCAGAAGGACATGACACGCACAGGAGGAACTGCTCTACGGCCCCCTAGATTTGCAAACGCGTCAAATTGAGAAATGAAAAGTAACAATCGAGATATTTGCGATGTTTTAAATAGCTGGATTGATCCATTTGCACGCACTAGTTTGCATCCTGACAGTTATGGCACGTACACGGGAGGCTGGAAACGATCTTACCGATGCGTGTGCTACATTGACGTCAGAACGACTTGAGTGCGATTCACCAGGGATAAAGTTTAGCAACCAGCTTGCGAAACAAAACTTGAAGACAACCTCAAGCATGAATAGACAGAAGAATGCAAAATGGCCGCTGAATTACACGATGGCTCCCGAAACTCTGACGGTTGGTAACACGGTGCTTCGTTTGAGTGAATAGCGGTGATAGCTCGAGAAGAATACAGTGACCCATGGTGAGACCGAGCATTTATTGAGTGAATAGTGGTGATAGCATCCTCTTGAACCATTACGTAAGGTAGACACCTCGAAAAACACGCATAGCCGTCATAGCAAATCGGTTAATAGTGTTTCGGCAGCCATCTTGTATTTCAGCGGCCATTACGTAAGGTAGACACCTCGAAAAACGCGCATAGCTGTCATAGCAAATCGGTTAATAGTGTTTCGGCAGCTATCTTTTATTTCAGTGGCCATTATCTAAAGTAGACACCTCAAAAAACACGCATAGCTGTCATAGCAAATCGGTTAATAGTGTTTCGGTAGCCATCTTGTATTTCAGCGGCCATTACGTAAGGTAGACACCTCGAAAAAACGCGCATAACCGTCATAGCAAATCAGTTAATAGTGTTTCGGCAGCCATCTTGTATTTCAGCGGCCATTTTGGATTCTGATTTGGCCATATTGAATCCCATTGTGAAAGACTTGATAGGCCTATAGATTAACATCATACACAGTGTCAAATCATATATGATAATTTAGAAACATTGAGAATGAGTGTTTTATACCTATTAATTTGTAATAGGAATAATATATTTTAGAAATATGGATAAATAAGAAAAATATTAGAGGCAGCTTAGCCCCCAACAAGCGGTAGTGAAGAGTCTATCTTAGGGTGCTAGACTCATGTACTAATATATATATATATATATATATATACACACACACACACACACACACAGCCAATCAACGCCACCACCCTCTGCCCAAAACTTAGGCTTAAGTAGACCAAATTCCTTCTGTTTCCTCGGGAGGTCCGGAACTTGGTGATAAGTTAAACCTGTGTTGATAAAAACTTACTGTCCTAATTAATACTGTCCCTCGTTACCACGACTTCCCTTTTGCACGAATACAGCCGCACACGAAAGGACTTTTCGTAGACATAGGCCTATTTCGTAAACGGCTTGAAGCACACGTTGAAAATTGGAAAAATTTGGAAATATTTTGGATTTTTTTGGGTTCATACGTTGGGATTCGATCTTGAATCGGAGCTGTGGCTAATTCTCTCTCTCTCTCTCTCTCTCTCTCTCTCTCTCTCTCTCCACTCAAGAATAAGATATACAAAATCATTAAAAACCTCTTTGAACGTTAAAACTAATTCGTTTTATCCAAGAACAACCCCGTGAAAGAACTCTCTCTCTCTCTCTCTCTCTCTCTCTCCACTCAAGAATAAGATATACAAAATCATTAAAAACGTCTTTGAACGTTAAAATCGTTTTATCCAATAGCAACGCCGCGAAAGAACTCTCTCTCTCTCTCTCTCTCTCTCTCTCTCTCTCTCCCAGCGCGTGCGTGTGTTTGTACCGGTATAACCGCTATGTCTAGCTCTCAATACCGGGAGGTCCGGAGCTGAGTTGATGTGATTGCCTATGTATTGATTTCATTTGTGTCGTTGTTAAATCTATCACCAGTTACTAAGACTTCCCTTTTAATAGCGACCACGGTCGCATCCGGCTCGTCTGGTCTCTGGTCTGGTCGCCTGGGTCTTTGGGCTGGTCGTCTGGTCGTCTTTGGTCCGTAAAGGGGTCGTTGATTAGCGTGGTTATAGCAAGGCTTAAGACCAGTTCTTCCCGACTGGTTTACTTCCTAGGCCGAGTTCCAGTCGCGGTTGGACTATCTGGATGTTATAAAATCCTTTTAAGGACTTCAAGTGGGGAAAATAGCCCAGTGAGGAAATAAAGAAATGAATGGACTATATTTAAGTAATGAATAAATAATATAGAATATCTTAAGATCAGTAGAACGACGGTAAAATAGATCTGTCATATTTATAGACTATGAAGAGAGACTTAGGTCAGCCCTGCGTAACTCTCTCTCTCTCTCTCTCTCTCTCTCTCTCTCTCTCTCTCTTAAAAGCAGGTTATAATAGTATTTATTGTTTTATGATGCTTAAGAGTTTCAATAACTGAGAGAGAGAGAGAGAGAGAGAGAGAGAGAGAGAGAGAGAGAGATAGGTCTATAAGGAAGGAAGCAGGAAGTGTGCAAAAGATTTAGGAGAGAATGGAAATTATAGTAGTGTTAAGAAAGCACTCCTTTATGGAAGTGAAGTGTGAATGTTGAACTTTGAAAAAAAGGGAGATCAGGGTAAAAGTTGTCATATGGGACTAGTAATATGGTGAATAGCATTTCTCTCTTACCAAGCTAGCGGTCCAAAGTTTGACTCCTGTGGAGTACGGATGGATTGTGTCTCTGTTGACCTAAGCAGCCCTTTATGTACATGATAGTTGGATAACTGCATTGGCCGCAGAGTTAAAAACATCCTTCTTCAGGCGGCTGTAAGCTGGAGTATCGCCGGAGTCTCCATTTCCGTGGTAACTGTCGACTCAGCACTTATTACCAAGCCTGAGTTTTTTAGATTTTCCGGAACCAATCGCTGTTGTCTAGAGTAACCAATCTTACTGGCTGGTGCTTCAAATTTTGTTGCAGCACCATAGTTCCAGCTCTAAGATTTGTCCTACGGATTCTCCATCCTCATTTCTCGTAGATCCGTCGAAACTGCTATTTCGCATGAGGCCAATTTTACACTGTACGAGGGACCCCCTTGTGACATCCAATCATGCTGCTTGTGCCTTTCTATGAGGCTATTTCTACCGTACAAGAAGGGTGCTTATGAAACATTCTGACTTTCAAGTAGTTGGGAATTTCACTAGAGGCCTATATTTACCATATTTACATTCTTCATTGCTGAAAAGAAATCTATTGTTCTGATAAGAGGCATTACAACCAGAAGTCTCAAATCACTGGAAGTTCTTTCTGCAGCCACTAAAATGCTTATGATACTTCCAGAAGGCGCAAATCACTATCGCTTGTTTCCTCAGAGTGCTACAATGTTTATAATGCTTCCGGAAGGCTAAAATCACTAGCTACACATCCAATCCCTGCAGTTTATGCTGGACTTGTAACCCGAAAAGTGATGATTGGTCCACTGGTAACCGTTGATCACCCAGATATGACTTTGGCGTCAATAACTTCATCAGAAGGTAACCAGATCTTGCTCCAGCTTCCGCACCATTAGATGCAATCATCTCTTTGGGGGTCTCGCAAGGAGTTTATCGCATTAGGACTTTCAAACACTAATGATTTGTTCAAAGGAGTGGGACTAGGCTCGGATCAGAATTTCGTGTACCCGCTTTCCTTTCTTCACTGGAAAGAGATGAGTGAAAGAACTGTGAATCTAAAAGAACTGAAAATCTTACAGAGGCACAAGAACATTGGTGAAAACTGGGAGCTGATGCAAAGAGTTTTCCCCCATTACTACTGTCAAAAATTCTATGTTAAGGTCTTCACCCACTAAATCATTTCCACACAGTGTTGGATCCTCACCTATGGTTTCAACTGTCTTGAGACGCTGTGTATTTACTCGTAAATTTGCAGTCACCACTGTGCCATGGTATTTTTGGGTGAGATAGCCATGTCGTCCTGATGGAAGTTCCTTTAGGGTAGCTTCCTAGGGTATATTTGACAAAGTATTAACCTGTTCTGAGATTTCCTATATACTAAATTTGTGCTCTGTATCGTGGATCTTGTCATAGGCCTATCTTCCTGAATCAGCAAACTGAATCAGTTTCTAAACTGCTCTGTAAAACTATTAAGAAAAATTCTGATGCCTCTAAAACTATTCCCTTAAAGGTTTAAAGGCCGCTCATGAATGGCAAGGGCAAGGGACCAAGACATTGCCTTATCAAGCAGGACAATGCCCTAGAGACTGACCATATATACATATGCCTTTAGATGGAAAGAGCCAGCCATTTTGAAAAAGTAGCAGCCATTATGGAAAAAAAAAAGTTAGCCCTTTTGAAAAATGTGGCTGCCATTTAAAGATAAGTGGAAGCCATCTTGGATAAGAATGGCAACCATCTTATAAAAAAAAGTAGCTGCCATCTTGGAAAAACGTGGCAGCCATCTTGAAAACAAGTGCCTGCCATTTTTTAAAATGTAGCAGCCAGTTTGAAAAAGATGGGTGGTAGTCAGCTTTAAAAAAAGCGGTAGCCATTTTGAAAAAGTGGCTGACATTTTGGAACAAAAGTAGCAACTTTCTTTGAAAAAAAATGTCAGTCATCTTTGAAAAAAATGTCAGCCATCTTAGAAAAAAGTGGGAGCTATTTAAAAAAAAATTGGCAGCCATCTTGAAAAAAATTATAGCCAATTTGAAAAGGTGGAATCCATCTTAGGAAAATGTGGTAGCCATTTGGAAAATTTAGCAGCCATTTTGAAAAGGTGGCAGCCATCTTGGAAATAGTGGTAGCCATTTTGAAAATTTGGCAGCCATTTTGAACAGGTGGCAGCCATCTTAGGAGAATGTGGTAGCCAATTTGAAAAGGTGGCAGCTCTCTTAGGAAAATGTTGTAGCCACTTTGAAAAGGTGGCAGCCATCTTGGAAAAAAAAGTGGATGTCATATTGAAAAATGGCAGCCATCTTGGAAAAAGTGGCAGCCATTTTCTGCCTTATACTACCTACTGTCACCTTGGTCTACATGAAAATACAGACTTATTTGTTATATTTATATTATGTTAAGAATCGCATATATATTCTCTCTCTCTCTCTCTCTCTCTCTCTCTCTCTCTCTCTCCTCTCCCAGAGGAGAGACTACACCTTCTTCTACCTACCTCCGACGGGAGGTCCGGAGCTGAGCGGTCTGGTTTCAGTTAATGTAAAGTTAATTCGCAGTCGTAGACTAATTTCTCCCTCAGTGATTACGACTTCCCTTTTGGGCCTCGCAGCCGCACTCTATTTATCTTTAAATTGGAAATATTATCTAAATTATATCGTCCAACAATCGATGGAAATTTATATATTTTGACGAAGTTACCTGGTTGGAAATTGGTCTACGACTCGTAGAGTCAATTTCTTTTTCCTTTTTTTACCTTTTTTTTAGTTATATAATAATTCACTACACTAATATTCACTTCTGTTATATAATTAATTCTTGAAACCTCATTAATCTAAAATCAATATATTAATTTTATCATATTTAAACTGATAGGCTTCATGCCTTTAAAACTAGGTCTAGACTCACAATTTTTTTTTCTTTTCATTTTTTATTAATATTAAATTGTTTGATGGTTTACTATACTAATATTAACTCCCAATTTACAAATAAATTCTAAAAACTACACTAGTCTGATAAAAATGTATTGATTTTATCATATTTAAGCTTAGAAACCTTATTGTATTTCTACAATGTTAGTCTAAAAACATTTTAGTTTCGCAACAATATATTGATTTTATCATATTCAAACTGATGCTAATCTCTCTCTCTCTCTCTCTCTCTCTCTCTCTCTCTCTCTCTTTGTACTCAGACGAGGAGCATCGTGAATATTGCATCTATAACCTTTATGAGAGAGAGAGAGAGAGAGAGAGAGAGAGAGAGAGAGAGAGAGAGAGAGACTGACTTAAGCCACAGCCCAGATCCAAGATCGAGTCCCAGCACTAGACCTAAAAAAAAAAAAACGTATAAAAACATTTGAATTCTTCCAATTTCCAACGATCTATCCAAGTCATTTATTAAGTAGGCCTAAGCCTATGCAATGTCATTTCATGTGCGGCCGCCATTGCACAAAAGGGAAGTCGTAGTAACGAGGGATAGTTTTAGATTAGACTTTAACTTTTCATGTGAAATGCTGAAACCAGATCGCCAGGCTCCGGACCTCCCGTCTATAGAAGGGAACTTTCCTCCTATTTATGTTTGGGAAGAAAAAGAAGAAGAATTGGAAAATAAGACAAAAATAATGTTTTTTTTTTAATAGTTTTTCCTTATTCTTTTATACAATTTTGTTTTTTTTATATTATATATATATTATTCTGGTTATATTTGAATGCGTTTAACAATTAGGTTCCAATAATAATCTAATTAAATGACTTAGATTATCTTCTATAGGTCTAGGTGCCAAATCTGAGAGAGAGAGAGAGAGAGAGAGAGAGAGAGAGAGAGAGAGAGAGTATTAGGTTACCTTCGCTGCTCTAACAAAAGCTTACCTTGCCCAAAGAGCTTGCTCTAACAAAAGCTTGACTTAACAAAATAGCTTACTCTATCAAAAGCTTACCTTACCAATAGAGATTACCCTAACACAAGCTTACCTTAACAAAATAGCTTACTCTAACAAAAGCTTACCTTAACAAAACAGCTTACTCTAACATAAGCTTACCTTAAAACAGCTTGCCTTACCAAAAGAGCTTACCCTAACGAAAGCTTACCTTAGCAAAACAGCTTACATTAACAAAATAGCTTACCCTAACAAAAGCTTACCTTACAAATAGAGATTACCCTAACAAAAGCTTACCTTAACAAAACAGCTTACTTTAACAAAAGCTTACCTTAATGAAATAGTTTACTCTAACAAAAGCTTACCTTAACAGAAGACCTTACCTTAACAAAATAGCTTGCCTTAACAAAAGCTTACCTTACCAAAAGAGCTTACCCTAACGAAAGCTTACCTTAACAAAATAGCTTACCCTAACAAAAGCTTACCTTAACAAAACAGCTTACCATAACAAAAGCTTACCTTAACAAAAACTAACCCTAACAAAAGCTTACCTTAACAAAACAGCTTACCCTAACACAAGCTTACCCTAACAAAACAGCTTGCTCTAACAAAAGCTTACCTTAACAAAACAGCTTACCTTACCAATAGAGCTTACTCTAACACAAGCTTACCTTAACAAAACAGCTTACCTTAACAAAATAGCTTTCTTTAACAAAAGCTTACCTTAACAAAACAGCTTACCTTAACAAAACAGCTTTCTTTAACAAAAGCTTACCTTAACAAAACAGCTTACTCTAACAAAAGCCTACCTTACCAATAGAGCTTACTCTAACAAAAGCTTACCTTAACAAAACAGCTTACCTTACCAATAGAGCTTACTCTAACACAAGCTTACCTTAACAAAACAGCTTACCTTAACAAAATAGCTTTCTTTAACAAAAGCTTACCTTAACAAAACAGCTTACCTTAACAAAACAGTTTACTCTAACAAAAGCTTACCTTAACAAAACAGCTTACCTATGAAAAGCTTACCCTAACAAAAGAGCTTACCCTAACAAAAGAGCTTGCCTTAACAAAAGCTTACCTTAAAAACCATGGTACTTTTAATAATAATAATAATAATAATAATAATAATAATAATAATAATAATAATAGGCGAGCATCGGTCTACATCATTACAGTAACAACAGCCATTTCTCCACGTGGCTTTTGGGAGGTCCGGAGCTGGGTGGTTTGGTCTCCGATATTATCCAGTTCATCAATAGTGCAGCATATTCACGCCCCCAGTCACCACGACTTCCCTTTTGCCTATTGGGCGTCGGGTTCACGCCCACGCCCTTCGGAGGATTTAATTTATTAGCAGGATTCGATTTAAATATAAGTTTTCTTACTACATAGGTCTTGGTTCAGTTCAATTTGAAATCAGTTGTATGAGTTCGAATCCATTTATCGTTATAATTCTTGTATTTTATATTAATGAATTAATGTAATTATATTCAATATATTTTATTTAATACAACTATCAGATAAATTCAAGATAATCATTCTATTTTATTAAATAAATAACATTTATCACTAGAAGGAATTACTTTAGATATCTAAGTTCAAAACCACCACCAGTTCCTTTGTATTCAATGCATTGATTTATAGATTTTCATCTTTTTTTTTTATGGTTTCTAAGTATCTTCAACCTCTTCCTTTCGAATCATATTGTTCTCAAGAAGTCAAGTGCTTTTGTGAACGTTTAAATAGGCCATTTTTTTCGTTTTTTATTCTTTTCCTTAAATAGACATGGATTTCCATGAAGCCACAAAAAGGAATCCATATAGTCGATAGTTAATTATTATGTTATGAAATATTCCAACCCTCCTAGACTCCCGTAATCAATTTATCTTGGTTATTATATTCTCTTAATCGCTTCATCATTTATTTATTTATTTATTTCATCTGATAAATGGGTTAATTTAACGGTAATAATTATTATTTAAAGACGTCTTGGCAACTCTATTTGAAAGTGGCTCCACCCACTAACGTAAGAAGGTCACGGAGACCTGTCAAAGTCCTCTTTGTTTTGGTTCTGCCAAGGAGGTTTTCATCCCGTGTTTTCTAGAAACCTTCGATGCTGTTAGGAATCTTTAGCTGTTTTTAACTTAAAATCATAGATTATATTATTAAATATGATCTAATAATATTATTAATCCATCAAGAATTTATTTTTGTATATAATTAAAATGAAATATAGCCATATTTCCTATTTATGAACAAATTATTTGCCCTTATTCTTAATGGTCGGTCGTTTGTTGACAGTTAAAGTTGTTAGACGTCAAACTATTCTCTCAAATAATTTACCAAATCGTTTTTTAAACAAAATTCAAGAAATTATTTCCATGATTTTAATGCTTAAATAAATTTACAATTTATATTATTTTCGAGAAATATTAACATCTATCTTCTAAATATATATATATATATATATATATTATATATATATATATATATATATATATATATATATATATATATATATATATATATATATATATATATATATATATATATATATAATTTTATTACTTGAATAATCGTTCGTCTAAAATTTTGATCAGGGATTTTTAAAGATATTTTATTATAATTTAAAACACATTCATTCTCTCTCTCTCTCTCTCTCTCTCTCTCTCTCTCTCTCTCTCTCTCTCTCTCTCTCTCTCTCTCTCTCAATTAAGAAAATAGTATATTTTTCCATTCTACTGAAATCTTGATAATTGAGCCTCTAGTAATATACTGTAGAGAGAGAGAGAGAGAGAGATGAGAGAGAGAGAGAGAGAGAGGAGAGAGAGAGAGAGGAGAGAGAGAGAGCGCGCGACTACTATAGCTATATACACAATATTTCCTCGGGAGGTCCGGAACTTGGTGATATGTTTAAACCTATGTTGATATAATTTACTGAACTAATTAATACTGTCCCTCGTTACCACGACTTCCCTTTTGCACAAAGACAGCCGCACACGAAAGGACTTTTCATAGACCTAGGCTTACTTCTTAAACGGCTTGAAGCACACGTTGAAAATTGGAAAAATTTGGCAATATTTTGGTTTTCTTTTTAGGTTAAAGCGTCGGGAATCGATCTTAGGTCTGCTCTCTCTCTCTCTCTCTCTCTCTCTCTCTCTCTCTCTCTCTCTCTCTCAGATTTGGCACCTAGACCTATAGAAGAATATTCAAGTGATTTAATCATAATATTATTGGAACCTAATTGTTAAATGCATTCAAATATAACCAGAATAATATATATAATATAACAAAAACAAAATTGTATAAAAGAATAAGGAAAAACGATTAAAAATACATTATTTTTGTCTTATTTTCCAATTCTTCTTCTTCTTCCCAAAGATAAATAGGAGGAAAGTTCCCCTCAAGAGACGGGAGGTCCGGAGCCTGGCGATCTGGTTTCAGCATTTCACATGAAAAGTTAAAGTCTAATCTAAAACTATCCCTCGTTACTACGACTTCCCTTTTGTGCAATGGCGGCCGCACGTGAAATGACATTGCATAGGCTTAGGCCTACTAAATAAATGACTTGGATAGATCGTTGGAAATTGGAAGAATTCAAATATCTTTATACGTTTTTTTTTTTTAGGTCTAGTGTTGGGACTCGATCTTGGATCTGGGCTGTGGCTTAAGTCAGTCTCTCTCTCTCTCTCTCTCTCTCTCTCTCTCTCTCTCTCTCTCTCTCTCTCTCTCTCTATGCTCTGTAATATTATAAACACATTTCATCAATACTTTTTTTAACTATTTTATTGAGTTTTTCAATATACTTTCAAAAGAATATCGTTCTTTTTTGTGTATTTTAAAATTTTGACAATATATTTTTGTTAATGCTATTAAAGGAATTATGACTATATGCTGTAGTTAATGTTTCTTAAGATCCCTGATTATGTACATTATGGGAGGCATTAATCTGATTGCTCACAGCAAACCAACCTAGTTTATATTATATCTCAGTACCTATTCAGGTCTGATTAATTTTAAGATGTAGGCCTATATATATACATACCGGTAGTCATAAATGAGTTATACAGCCCTTGAGGACATTCACCTTCACACACATTTTTCCAAATGCTCTTTTAACTAGTATGTTGGCCACGGCACCAGCCACCCTTTGAGATACTACCGATAGAGAATTTAGAGTCCTTTGATTGACCAGGCAGTACTACATTGGATACCTCCCTCTGGTTATGGCTCATTTTGTTTGGCTACTTTCCTCTTAAGGGTAAGGGTAAAAGAGACTCTTTAGCTATGGTAAGCAGCTCTTCTAGGAGAAGGACACTCCAAAATCAAACCATTGTTCTCTAGTCTTAGGTAGTGCCATAGCCTCTGTACCATGGTCTTCCACTGTCTTGGGTTAGAGTTCTCTTGCTTGAGGGTACACTCGGGCATACTATACTATCTTTTGTTATTTTGAAGATTTTATATATTTATAAACAGTAATAGATTTATTTTAATGTTTCTATTTTTAAAATATTTTAGTTTTATTGTTCATTACTTCTCTTGTAATTTGTTTATTTTCTTATTGCTTTTCCTCGCTGGGCTATTTTTCCCTGTTGGAGCCCTTAGGATTATAGCATCCTGCTTTTCAAACTAGAGTTGATAGGTGTATGTTTGTATCGCTGTCTGTATGTTTTTAATTCACATAACTCTCTCTCTCTCTCTCTCTCTCTCTCTCTCTCTCTCTCTCTCTCTCTCTCTCTCTCTCTCTCTCTCTCTGAACAATTACAGTGCAGTAGTTAACCCCTTTGGGTGAAGAAGAATTGTTTGTTAATCTCAGTGTTGTCAGGTGTATGAGGACAGAGAAGAATCTGTAAAGAATAGGCCAGACTATTCGGTGTATGTGTATGCAAAGGGAAAGTGAACCGTAACCAGAGATAAAGATCCAATGTAGCACTGTCTGGCCAGTCAAAAGAAGCCATAACTCTCTAGTGGTAGTATCTCAACAGGTGGGTGGTGCCCCTGGCCAACCTACTACCTAGGATGGGATCAATCTCTCTCCACATTGACTTAGTACCCGGATATGTTCACGTATGGGAGAATACTGTCTCATTAATAGGTTATCATTTTTTTATTATGAACTTAATAGTTATACTACAGTCCATTTCTTTTATCAAGGCAGATTTGCACCGACTCGCAGCGGTGCCCTTTTAGCTCGGAAAAGTTTCCTGATCGCTGATTGGTTAGAATTATCTCATCCAACCAATCAGCGATCAGGAAACTTTTCCGAGCTAAAAGGGCACCGCTGTGAGTCGGTGCAAATCTGCATCGATAAAAGAAATGGACTATAGAGTATAACGCTGCTGTGACACAGACAGATAACTTAGTTCGGGAGGAAACTTTTCCGAGCTAAAAGGGCACCGCTGTGAGTCGGTGCAAATCTGCCTCGCTAAAAGAAATAGACTATAGAGTATAACGCTGCTGTGACACAGACGGATAACTTAGTTCTGGCTTCATCTAACTTTTACCCCAGTGACTCGCAAGTATACGATTGTCTAACGATCGTAAAACGACTAGACAAAGCTATGCTGGCTTAACCATAGTTACAGATTGACCAAAAAACTGATTTTGAGCGAAGCGAAAAATCTATTTTTAGGCTCAGGCCATGTCGTCGTGATGGAAGTTCCTTCAAAGGTAGCTTCCTAGGTATATTTGACTACAGTGATATATCGTAGTCAAATATACCTAGGAAGCTACTAATGAAGGAACTTCCATCACGACGACATGGCCTGAGCCCAAAAAGCTAATTTTCTTTTTAATTTCATAGCCCCAGCTGAAAGTGATTGACACTCGTCTAATTAACTTATTTAGCGGGAACGAATGGTGTACCGGCAATTTTAAACAACCCCAATGTTCAAAAGTTTAGCTGCAGTTATGAAAAAAAAAGTGTCATATGCTAATCCAACTAAAGTATGAATTTAATCTAATTTTATGAATTAGTTTAGAACATGTTATGAGATTGTAATAGTCGGAAGGGCAGATAAGTAAGACCCAACGCTGATTATAAAGAAATGCAAAATGATAACATCATCAACCGAATTGGTTTCAGGCCCAAACAATTATTATTATTATTATTATCATTATTACGATCCAAGCTACAACCCTAGTTGGAAAAGCAAGATGCTATAAGCCCAGGGGCTCCAACAGGGAAAAATAGCCCAGTGAGGAAAAGAAATAAGGAAGTAAATAAATGAAGAGAACAAATTAACAATAAATCATTCTAAAATAAGTAACAACGTCAAAACAGACATGTCATATATAAACTATTAACAACATCAAAAACAAATATGTCATAAATAAACTATAAAAAGACTCATGTCCGCCTGGTCAACAAAAAAGCATTTGCTCCAACTTTGAACTTTTGAAGTTCTACTGATTCAACCATCCGATTAGGAAGATCATTCCACAACTTGCTCACAGCTGGAATAAAACTTCTAGAGTACTGCGTAGTATTGAGCCTCGTGATGGAGAAGGCCTGGCTATTAGAATTAACTGCCTGCCTAGTATTACGAACAGGATAGAATTGTCCAGGGAGATCTGAATGTAAAGGATGGTCAGAGTTATGAAAAATCTTATGCAATATGCATAATGAACTAATTGAACGACGGTGCCAGAGATTAATATTTAGATCAGGAATAAGAAATTTAATAGACCGTAAGTTTCTGTCCAACAAATTAAGATGAGAATCAGCAGCTGAACACCAGACAGGAGAACAATACTCAAAACAAGGTAGAATGAAAGAATTAAAACACTTCTTCAGAATAGATTGATCACCGAAAATCTTGAAAGACTTTCTCAATAAGCCTATTTTTTGTGCAATTGAAGAAGACACAGACCTTATATGTTTTTCAAAAGTAAATTTACTGTCGAGAATCACACCTAAAATTTTGAAAGAGTCATACAAATTTAAAGAAACATTATCAATACTGAGATCTGGATGTTGAGGAGCCACCGTCCTTGACCTACTTATAATCATACTTTGAGTTTTGTTAGGATTCAACTTCATACCCCATAATTTGCACCATGCACTAATTCTAGCTAAATCTCTATTAAGGGATTCACCAACCCTAGATCTACATTCAGGGGATGGAATTGATGCAAAGAGAGTAGCATCATCTGCATATGCAACAAGCTTGTTTTCTAGGCCAAACCACATGTCATGTGTATATAGTATGAAAAGTAATGGGGCAAGAACACTACCCTGTGGAACACCGGATATCACATTCCTATAATCACTATGGTGCCCATCAACAACAACTCTCTGAGATCTATTACTTAAAAAATCAATAATAATGCTTAGAAACGACCCACTCACTCCCAACTGTTTCAGTTTGAAAACAAGGGCCTCATGATTAACACGGTCAAAGGCAGCACTAAAATCAAGGCCAATCATACGAACTTCCCAACCACAATCAAGGGTTTTCTGTACAGCATTGGAGATTGTAAGAAGGGCATTACATGCTCCAAGGCCTTTACAAAAACCAAATTGCAAACTAGGGAGTAGATGATTACCTTCAGCAAACCTATTAAGACGTTTTGCCAGAAGACGTTCAAAAACTTTAGATAATATGGGAGTTATGGAAATTGGGCGGTAATCAGTGGGACTTGAGCTACCACAAACACATTTACATAGAGGAGTAACATTACCAATTCTCCAACTACTGCTAAAAGCTCCTCTTCTTGCTAACCTGGGCAAAATAACAGATAACTTTGGAGCTAAGAAATCTGCTGTCTTTATAAAAAACAAAGGAAAAATACCATTTGGGTCTACACCTCCATAAGCATCAAGGTCCACCAACAGAGCTTTAATCTCACGAGATCGAAAAGCTAAACTAGTTAGTTTAGCCTCAGGAAAACAGGAATGAGGAATTTCAAGTTTTTCATTACTCTGTTTACTGTCAAAAACATCAGCCAAAAGGGTTGCCTTTTCCTTTGGACAGTGAGTGACTGAGCCATCTGGTTTAAGTAAAGGAGGAACTGTTGCATCTACACCAAAGAGTGCAGATTTAAGGGTAGACCACCATTTATGTTCCTGAGTTGTACCAGAAAGTGTTTCTTTTATGGTTAAATTGTACTCCTTTTCAGTTGAGGCATAAACTCTCTGAGCAAAAGCTCGAAGCTGAGTATAGTTGTTCCAGGTCAAATCTGATCTGTTACCCTTCCAAAGTTGATAGGCCTCCTGCTTCTCCAAATAAGCACGTCTACAATCATCATTGAACCACGGTTTGTCCTTCACTCGGTACCTTAGCACACGAGAAGGGATACGCCTATCAATTATGTTGACTAGATTCTCATTCAAAGGGACAACAGGATCTACACTATTATATAATTGTGACCAATTCAAGCACAAAAGATCATGTAAAATCCCATTCCAGTCTGCTTGGGATTTCATATAAATTTTACAAGAATATGATATATCAGGGACAGGCTGCTCAGTCTTCACTAATAATGAAATCAAGGCATGATCAGATGTCCCGACTGGAGAACCAACCTTACTAGTTATAACGCCAGGGGAGTCAGTGTATACGAGGTCCAAGCAATTACCAGACCTGTGAGTAGCTTCATTTATGATTTGCTCAGCCTGATTCAGAGGCAAAGTCTAAAGCTCTTAAGCCATGGCGATCGGTAGGAGAGATAGAACTTAACCACTCCCTATGGTGAGCATTAAAATCACCAACAAAGACAAAAGAAGCCTTTCTATCATCTTCTTGTATCTTAGCCATAATGGTAAGAAGACAATCGAAGATAGAATCATCCATGTCTGGATTCCGGTAGATCGAACACAAATAAAAGTTGTTATGCCTGCCACAAACTTTTATTACCTGAATCTCATGACATCCACATTGATAGCAGGACTTATGAGAAGCAGGGTACTAGGTCCTCATATACACCGCCATTCCCCTGGCCCTAGGGATGGCATCACGTTTCAACATTATTGGCTTCTTGAAACCAGTTATAAGGAGCTCAGATGAGTGCCTCATATTAGAAACCAAAGTTTCTGAGCACAAAAGAATATCATACTGTCTGGACGCAACTGTAAGGTCTTGGATATTTGCATGAAGACCACGAATATTGCAATACAGAAGACGACATTGACGAAATCTAGGACGTACTGGTCCCGGATTTCGCTCAATGTCTCCAGACAGCATAAGAATTAATAGAAATAAAAAAGAGACATACTTAAAATCAAAAATTTTAAGTAATTTATATTTTTCCTAACATACCTACCGAGAACTACTTTCTTAGGAGTTACCTGTAATCTCCTCTCTACCAACCAGAGTTTTGTGTAGTATACCCTAAACCCGTTTTCTATGGAGGGCTAACTCGGGAGTAGGAGAACGTGCCCCGAGGTTTTTGCGCTAGGTCGAGGTCCGCTTGGGTCGTGAGCGCCAATAAGTTCTTCGGATGTTGCACAATTCTCGCAAGGGCAGAGAGGCACTCGGGGAAGGTAGGGAGGGCCATTACCCGAAAGTAGTTCTCGGTAAGTATGTTAGGAAAAATAAAAATTACTTAAAATTTTTGATTTGTTCCAACACGAATACTTACCTCGAACTACTTTCTTTGAAGACTTACACTTTAGGAGGTGGGAGTGCCTTCCTGACCCTCAGACCCAGCAAGCGGAAACCAAGAGGCCTAGGTATAAAAACAAAACATACTAGGAAAACGGACGATAGGGTAACTACACAAAGAGCTCACGTTAGTGTCTAAGTACTCACCCTTTGAAAAACTTCTTCTAATGTTGAATCCAGTAACGCAGTTGCAGAGACGTGTTATCCAATGGTTACAAGAGGGTTATCTCCGATAAGGATAGGGAAAAAACGGGGATAAGGGTGAAAGGGAACGAACCTGTGTCTCCCGGTTTGCTATCCACGATTGAGCCTGGGGCTTTTACCGTTAAATCACCTGGAGCGCGGAGATGACTGTTCCAATGGAGAACCCGTCTAAGGACCTCCTTGAGTAGTCCTTGAGGTAATGGGCAGTAAAGGTTGACTGGTTCGACCAGGTACCTGCACGAAGGATCTGACCCACTGCCATGTTTTTCTCAAAGGCTAAGGACGTGCTCAGACCCCTGATGTCATGGGGTTTGGGAGTGCCTGGTAAGGCCAGTCCTTCTTCCTTGTAGGCCCTGGCAATAACTCGTCTCAACCAGAAGGAAATGGTATTCTTCGATACCTGTTTCTTAGTAACACCTGTGGAGACGAAAAGGCTCTTGATGCCTGGCCGGAGATGAGCAGTCCTTTCAAGGTATTTTCTAATGGCACGGACCGGGCATAACCTCAAATCCTCAGAATTCCCAGTCCTAGGGATAGCTGGCAGAGAGAAACCTTCGAATTTTGGGTCCCAGACAGCTGGGTTCTGGGTTTTCGCCACAAACGAAGGAACGAACTTGAAAGAGATCTCTTTCCACCCCTTCGAATGAGAGACGTCATAAGACAGCCCATGGATCTCCCCTACTCTTTTTGCAGAAGCCAAGGCTAGCAAAAAGACTGTCTTGAGAGTGAGATCCCTGTCTACGATATTCTTCATTGGCTCAAAGGGGGGGCCACTTAACATCTTCAGGACCCTATCTAAGTCCCACTGAGGCACCCTAACTGCTTGTGGGGGGCAGGACTGCTCAAAACTCTTGACAAGCATCGAGATGTGTCTAGAGGAACCCAGGTCGATGCCCTTCAGAAGGAAGACTTGACCCAAGGCAGCCCGCACTCCTTTTATAGCTGGGATTGACATTCCTATCTCGTCCCTGAGATATACCAGAAAGTCTGCTATGTCTGGGACCGAGGCTTTGAGGGGCTTAATGTGCCTCGAAGCGCACCACTTCGTGAAAGAGGCCCACTTCGCTTGGTAGACCGCTGCCGACGACCTTCTCAGGTATAGCGACATCCTCTTAGCCGTAGCTGCTGAATACCCTTCTTTCTTCAGGAGCCGCTCGATAGTCTCCAGGCGTGAAGGCGTAGAGACTGGGGGTTGTCGTGAAACCTGAGAAAGTGCGGCTGTCGTAGAAGATCTGACCTGTCGGGGAGTGGCCACAGAGGGTGACTCGCCAGGTCTTTTAGGTCTGCGAACCACTCTCTCTCCGGCCACCAGGGCGCTACCAAAGTCATCCTTAAGTTTCGGGCAGTCCTTACTCTGTTGAGTACTTGCCTTATCAACGTGAAGGGGGGAAAAGCGTACACGTCTAGGTTGTCCCACTTGTGCTGAAAGGCATCCTCCAAGGCTGCCCTTGGGTCTGGGACAGGAGAACAATACACGGGAAGTTGCGCGTTCAGTTTGGTTGCAAAGAGGTCCATCACCGGGGAACCCCAACGTTGGATGATGAGCTTGGCTACTTCTGGAAGGAGGGACCATTCTGTCCCTACTATTTGACCCATCCTGCTGAGACCGTCGGCTAGAACGTTCTTTTTCCCCGGGGATAAACCTTGCCAATAACACAACCTGGTTCGTTTCTGCCCAACCTAGGATCTCTAGGGCGAGATCGCACAATTCCCTTGATTTCAAACCTCCTTGTTTCTTTATGTACGCTACCACTGTGGCGTTGTCGCACATCAACGCCACAGTGTTTCCCCTTAGTAGATCGACGAAGTGCAGGCAAGCTTTCTGGACTGCCTTCAACTCTAGGACATTGATGTGTAGGTCCTTCTCCCCGTCCATCCAGGTTCCTCTCGCCGTCTCGTTGAGGAGATGGGCTCCCCATCCCTGGTTGGAGGCGTCTGTGAAAAGAAGTAACTCGGGAGGGTCGTTCGCGAAGGGCATCCCCTTGAGCGAGTTCAACCGGCAATGCCACCATTCCAGGGAGGGTATTGTGTTTGGTAGGACTGGGATTAATTTCTGGTGCGAGTCCAGTTGGCACCAGAAGTTCTTCAGGTTCCATTGGACGGCTCTGAGTCTGAGTCTCCCCTGGGGAACCAGTTTTTCCAACGACACCAGATGCCCTATTAGTCTTTGCCAGTCCTTCGCCCTCCTGGGTTGCCCCGACAGGAACGGACGAAGGATCTTCATCAGATTGCTTATTCTGTCCTCCGACGGAAATGCTTTCACTAGAAGGGAATCCAGTGTCATCCCCAAATAGGTCATTCTGGTGGAGGGAGATAGGTTCGATTTTTCCGGGTTGATCATGATACCCAGACCCTTGCAAAACTGGAGAAGTTTCATCCCTTGCTCCTTCAAGACGTCCTTCGAGGAGGAAAGAAGCAACCAGTCGTCCAGGTACCGGATGAGGCGAATGCCTCGCTCGTGAGCCCACACTGAGACTGTCGTGAAGACTCTCGTGAATACCTGGGGAGCAGTTGACAATCCGAAGCAAAGGGTCTTGAATTGCAGGATCTGGGTACCCCATTTCACCCGGAGAAACTTTCAACTTGAGGGGTGGACTGGAATTTGGAAGTAAGCGTCCTTGAGGTCTATGGTCATCATGTAATCTTTCTCCCTCAAGGACAGCAGGACTGACTTCGGAGTGTCCATTTTGAACTCTGTCTTTCTTATAAACTTGTTGAGAGCCGACAGATCTATCACCGGTCTCCCCCCCCCCCCCCCCCCCCCCCCCCCGTCGCTTTTTCGACCAGGAACAGCCGACTGTAGAAACCTGGTCCTGGGTGTAGGATCTCCTCCATGGCGCCCTTCTCCAACATGGTGGACACCTCCTCTTGAAGGGCGGCCCTCTTCAACGGGTCCTTGGGTACCAACCACTCCGACAGGCTGGCCGGAATTAGAGGGGGAGGTTCTGCTAAGAACGGTAATCTGTAGCCCTCCTTCAGTACGGACACTGTCCAGGGCTCTGCTCCGTGAGCTTTTCATGCTTGCCAATATAGTCTGAGGCATCCCCCAACCTGAGGCTTGGGCAGGAATAGGGGGCCTCCCACTCTATCTCCTCCTGGAGGAGCGGCCTGAACGGCCTCTCCTGGAGGCAGAATAACCTGTCCTAAAGGAGGCTGACGCTGCTGGGGCTCCTCTACGGGGGGGCTGAGGCGCTGAGGCCCAAGAGGAAGAAGGGGCTTCTCTCTTCATCAGGCTAGGAGGGGCCTGAGGAGTCGCGGCACTGTCTGAGACAGACCTCTTGTAGGGAGGTCTCCTTACCCGCGTAGGCCTGGGCGCGTTTACTTCCTTCCTCTTAGCCACCTTCTCCATGATCTCCTCCAACTCCTTCAAGGGGAACAAGGAGTCACCCCACAAAGGAAGGCTCCTCATGGCCCTCGCCTCTCTGTCTGGGACCTTCCGGGAAAGCTTCGCCAGGATGGTGTCCCTCTTGCGAATCACCCAATTCGCTGACAGGGCGAGAGACTGGTAGGTGAGAGGAACTTAAGGGTCTTGCCCCCGGAGATGATAAGCTCCCTCAGGAGGCTTTGCTGTTCTGGGTCTGTCAGGTCATACGTTGCTTGCACCCCCACTAGTGTGGAAGCCCACCAGTCTAACCAAGAGGAGACGTGCACTAGGTCCTTAGACATTTCCTCCATCATCGCAGCCTCCGATTGAGAAAAACAGATCGGGGCTGAAGAGGCCCTGTCCTCCGAGGCGCCCTGTCCCAGAATGTCGAGAGCAGGTTCCACTTTGCAGGCTCCCGGCCATTGTTCTTCTGGCACATAGACCCTGCTCTGTGTTTTGAGCCCCTGGAGTAGTTTTGAAGAGCTCTGCGTCTTGGGAGCTTCGGCATTGCCTGCCACCACTCTATCAACGTGCTCTCGGCCCAGGACGAGATCTCGGGCCACAGGAAGTGCCAGGGGGGCTTTTGGTTGGACAGGAGCTTGCATCAACTGGGTAAGGCTGGACCTCCAGTAGTCCTCATCGGTAGCAGCCGGTTCTTCGATCTTGTGATGTCTCCTGATCAGACTTATTACTTTTCTATAAGCCGAGTCCTCTGTCGGGGAACCTTCCCTACCGTCGGCCGAAGCCTCGACTTGGGCCCGGGGAGCCGGGTCACCGGGCACTCCCACCGGTCGCCTTGGTCCTGCCACACCAGGCACTCCCCTGCGGAGGTACTGGTCTTCCCCGGCAGAGACCTCCGCACCAGGGACGGGGGTTAGGACAGGCATCGCCGAACCGGCGAGGACTACCATCTGATCATGCTCTCTGGGGGACGAGGACGCGGATCCCGTGGGCTGACCCGATAGCGGGAACCGTTCCTTAAAGTCCGAGGGCCGCACCAGCTGGGCTGATTCGGCCAGGCTGCCCGTAAGGAAGCACGGTTCCCCCCGCTGGGCGGGGTGAACCGGAGGCTTCGCGGTCTTACGCCTGCCTGCAGAGGCCTTCTCGCGTTTCTCCCTGCGAGGGTCATAACAACGCCTGGAGGATGGTCTCCTTGGCGAGAAATCCCTGGACCGCCGGTCCGGGGAACACTGTATCTCCGACTCACGGGGTACGAAAACCCAATCACCATCGGGTGACCTACCCCTCCTGTGTTTCCTCCATGGAGAGCGGGACCGCCTCCTGCTGTACCTGGAACGGGCCCTTGAGCGCGAACGCCTGCTCCTGGACCGCTCCCTCCTACGCCGATGCTTCCTCCTGGCTTCCTCTCCCGAAGAGAATGACTCCCCACTATCCGAAGAGCCCGACGACACCGTACCAACCGCACGGCGGGCAGACGAGGGGGCCGCAGGGGCTTCGCGACTCGTTGTGTACCCGGGGTAGAGGGTTGCAGGAAGGTTTCTGGAACTTCCGTGAGAGGAGTTGGGAACGAGGGTTGGCGCCCAACACTAGGGAACCAGGTATCCAGGCCCTCCTCCATCCGCATAGGGGACCTACCTGGCGTTTTAGGGAGCTTCCATCCGAAGGTATCACTTACTGCGGCGCCTAACTTACCCTGGGTGTCGCCGCCTGCCGAAGAACCTGAAACACAGGCCCACGAAGGGGGCGAAGACATAGGAACAACATTGCTACACCATAAGGGGTCATTGGAGGAAACGTGCCCCCCAAGCACAAGGGCCGAGTCTCCAGAACTCTTTGACACAGCACTACCAGGCTCCTCACTAGCCCGAGAAGGCCCCGCAACTCCCACTTCACACTTACCAGACTCCTGGGGAAGAACGCCCGGCTCTTTCCCCACAACGGATTTACCTCGTCCCCTACTCTGGGTAGGGGAAGGAGAGACAGAAGCCCCTTCGGACCGTCCACTGGGCGACGGTAGCGGCGTAGAAACGCTAGATTTCCTGGGTGAACGTTTCGACGATTTCTTTTTCTTCGTGCCGTAACGCACCCACTGAATTTCACTCCAACCAACACACTTGAGGCATGTATCCGAGGGAGAGCAAACTTTGCCCCTACAGGAAGAGCAAAGGGAGTGAGGATCCACTTCAGGTTTGGAGAGGAACGCTCCACACGATTTTCTGGCTCTAGGCCCAGGACAACGGCGGATCTGCTCCATAACGCACAAACACAAGACACAGGAACGCAGGGAATCAAAGGAATACACTTGGGAAGCACAACGAAGGGCAGTGAACACACAGGAACACAAGGGATAAGCACAAGTTACCACGCGGTAAACACGTAGGACACACGCGGCGGACACAAAGGGTCGAGAGAGACGAGAGCGACGTGGTGACACGTCGCGACCAGAGAACTTACTGGCGCTCACGACCCAAGCGGACCTCGACCTAGCGCAAAAGCTACCCTCGGGGCACGTTCTCCTACTCCCGAGTTAGCCCTCCATAGAAAACGGGTTTAGGGTATACTACACAAAACTCTGGTCGGTAGAGAGGAGATTACAGGTAACTCCTAAGAAAGTAGTTCGAGGTAAGTATTCGTGTTGGAACAAAACTAGATTAACAAGAATTATAACAAAAACAATACGTACAGAATTATAAACAAACACGGTTACTCAACTGCCGGCGATTTTAATGAAACTGATGTAATGAAAAGAAGAAAAATCTGAAAAAAAAATTGCTTAAATTTAGCGTTGCCTTCTTCGTTCACTTAACCAGAATTACGTTGGTTGTGTGATGACTTGAAGCCGTTTGGTAGTTTGGCGTTGGTTGATGCAGTTGGTAGTCAACTGGAATGTCGGTTCCTTTTCTAAGAGATGCAGGACGTAGTGAGAACATCGCTCAGACAAATTTCGACTATGAAGTCCTACTTCGAGTTCTAATAGGCTGAAACTCGATGGTCTCCGGGCTATGTAAATTGATACGCTGACCCTAGGATAGGGGAGACAATATTTCTTTGGTATGTATGTCGCACTGGAGTCCTTGTGCTGTTCACTTTTTTCTTAACACCAATTTCTTGATATTACACACAGAATTGTGGTAGCAGTATTTGAGTTGACAATTAGGGGAAACATTCATCGTTATACCATAATTAATCCCATCTTATATCTTCTTTCTCTCAATAAATGCTATTGGATTTCTGGTTTTTTGCATCACAATAAGACCCAGGATGTAAACTGGAGTCACCTGCTGTAAAAATACTCTTGAAGGAAAAGGAAAAACATATGTATCATTATCTTTAATCTTAAATTCTGGTAGTGATCTACAGATATGAAAAATCAAGTCCGAAATAAATGCTCACATCGTGAAAAAAAAAAAACGATAAAACTTAATGGCCAAAGAAGAAATTCTCTCAACCCTTTTACCCCCAAAAGGACGTACTGGTACGTTTCACAAAACACATCCCTTTACCCCCATGGACGTACCGGTACGTCTTTGCAAAAAAACTGCTATTTACAATTTTTTTTGCATATTTTTGATAATTTTTTGAGAAACTTCAGGCATTTTCCAAGAGAATGAGACCAACCTGACCTTTATATGACGAAAATTAAGGCTGTTAGAGCAATTTAAAAAATACATATTGCAAAATGTGCTTGAACAAAAAATTAGCGCCTGGGAGTTAAGGGTTGGAAAGTTGCAAATAGCCTGGGGGTAAAAGGGTTAAAGATTAGGGTATATTAACGAACGAGGAAATGACGCACTGGCAAAGCTTGAGTGAAAAAATGGAAGGACATACGACATATGGATTACGAGGATATTGAGCACACGATTTGCACTTCCAAGGTATCCGGGAACTGTTACAAGAATATATCAATATATATTCAGATCATATAGAGACGTTTTAATCTTATTGCTAAAGATGGAACACTTTTCTTATTCTACATTGTTACAATGTACGGTTAGTAGAATAGTACTGGATAATAATTCAAGGAGTTCTGTAGAATTAAAAGTTACGTTTTCTACAAAATTGCGTTGCTACAATTTCTAAAAAATAATATTCCAAAACTACATTCAAGTACTCGGCTACCCTAAAAATTTAAATATTCCAAACATCTTTGTGTGATTCCCCCAAGATATTCATACTCTTAAAGAACTGTTTTATTAATATACTGTACATAGTACTGTATTACAAAATCTCATCAAATCTATATATATATATATATATATATATATATATATATATATATATATATATATATATATATATATATATATATATATATATATATATATATATATATATATATATATATATATATATATATATATATATATATATATATATATATATATATATATATATATATATATATATATATATATATATATATATATATATATATATATATATATATATATATATATTTAAAATCTTAAACTGTATCTCCAGTTGCCTGACAAATTGATTTTAACAATATCATATGAGGTTAGAGAACCGACATACAATTCATAATTTTCGCGTAGAATCTGCAATAACATAGGCCTTCTCTTGGAGCTAATCTGAGTGCAATTGCATAACTGGCGAAAAATGGTTAAAACATCAGGACTGAACAACTATGTCATCGTTAATTGTGAAATCATAGCCTAGGGTAAGCTGCCTTGCCAACGATATTTATTCAGCATGTATCGTAAAATAATAAAGATGTCTGCTTAATGATACTTGTAACATTTCACAATTATTGAAGCTTGGTGATACTTAAAAACATTTCATAGTCGAAGTTAACTTGTATAAACATAACATTGCATGAAATAATCTAAACCACACTTTAGCTAAAAGCAACCTTAACGTACCATTAGTTTATGATGATTCTAACATTTCATAATTCAAGGTAACTTGTAGAAACACAATACAATACTGTATAGACTACAACACATTTTAGCCTCAAAAACGACCTGTACTGTATGTACTACTGTACAGTATATAGGTAATTTGTAAACATAGAGTACAGTAACACAATTCTACAGAATTTCTCCACTTTTGATTATTCATACCCTTGTACTTGAACCTTATAAATCAAAGCTTACTTAGAAATGCACGATTAGGAAGCGAGTTGGATCGGCAGGAAGTCAGTACGTCGGTTCGGAAACAGTGAAATCTTCCGGCATTTTGGTGCCCGTCTCGGATATGGATGGTCCTGTGTTTTTAACGCGACGAGCGGCACGAGTTTCCGAGAAACGTCGGGGAGTTTCGCTAACTTCGGAAAAATGCTGTTGAATTTCCAGAGGCGTAGCTAAAGGGGTAGGATCTTTTTTTAAAGTGGCCCCCAAGGCCTCCGAAGCAGTGTAGGAAAACAATAATAAGTATACAGTACATTTGAAATTATGAAAATAAAAGTACGTATGTATACGGTAGGGGTACATTTAATATTTCCCATCTACTCGCCAAGTAAAGGGTAGGGCAGCCCCTTGCTAATTCAGCCCTCTTCCCCCAGGCCGCTATATCTCTAGCGACGCCTCTGCGAACTTGAATGTCACAACCATAAGCAAAGGAAATTTTAAGAATTAATGTACGTAGTTAAGCTTAGCATACTAAAATAAAATCCAGTGACTGACAAGTGGTCAGGATGACTTAATTTTTCCCATTGAATAAAATTTATACTGGCGCAAACTCGCTGCCCTTGTCTGATCTGCCATCCATACCCGATATTAGCAAAGCTTATCCTTATATACATATATACTTAATAGTTATGGTTTGGCTGAGAGATCTTACCTAAACAAATGTTGACAGAGAAACAATTATATAAATCATAAAGTCCTCTCTTTTGGAAGAGCCAAACATTCTCATACATATTTCATTAAACTTACAAGGAAAAATATTACTTATTTTGCTTTTTAATTTTATAATTCAACAAAATAATCAATTCAAGAGTTCTAGAGTTAAAAAAAGAAGGACAGGAGTTCTACATTATACTCCCGTAATGACTTTTGATTAATATTTTTCCGTAAAAGAGAATCTACAACGGAAATGCAACTTTCAGCAGAATGTTAGGAAAACATTGTACGTTAGGAAGTTAAGTATTCCGTGGTTTGGGGAATCCAGACGTGGCCTTATAATATTCATTACATATCGCACTAAATCTCAACATAAAAAGAATAAACGCAGACATGTACACTTAAAAAACTAAAACTTAGGGGACATTATTTGGTATAATTTTCACAAAGATTAACACAGAATCTTGCATAATCAATTGAGAACTTAAATGCTAAGGAGGCTTTGGCCTATATTTAAGAAGAAACGAGTTAATAAATGTAAAATTTACAATATTGTACGTACTGTGTGAAATTGTATTTTCTACGTGGGGCATATTTCCATCTTACAGATGTGAAAATACAAAAACAATTATAAAAATATAACATGACAAAGAAGATACACCCCTGTATGATGTGACTGGGATGTATTCATCAATTATAATATAACGATCCAATCAAAGTAAACATGTTGACTCAGATAAAAACGTTCAACTCCCCAACTAGCCTACATCAAATTCTAATTTTTCCAGATGCTCACCAATCTTCTGATTAAATAAAATTTCCCCCTAATCTATATATAACTTATAACTTATGATCTTGAACTGGATTATATGAATCAATTGTAATTTTTTTAATAACATTAAGCAACAGTGATGTGGCTTTTGATGCAACTGACCCGAGCTAAGTACAATAGAAAAATTAGAAAATGGCATTTGTGACCCACATTGAAAGACATCTATTACAACAGATAGAAAATTTAAAAATACACACCTCATTTCTTCTTGAATACAGACAAAATTCTTCAGTTTTATTTGTTTTATTAACACATTAAAACATTCCTTTCACAAATTAACTACAAAAACAGAGAATTAAAAATACATTAAGACTAGAGGTTTCTTTTAGTGTGGATTAAATTTGTGCATTAAAATTGAACCCAAATGTAAACATATTATTCTACTCTCCCTAATATTCAATTACATTGTACATCTTAAGGGAGCAGAACCCAGGATTCAAAATACAAATAAACCTCGCGTGTATCCAGATCGGTCGAGTTCATCTCGGAAAAAACAGAACAGAAGCTAAAAAGACAACTACGGAAGCTAATGCAAATTAAGTAACGAGAATCATCCATCCTTTTGTGCTTCGAGCGACAGTACTCTTACCAACTTTGTGCTCTGACGAGAGAATTCTTTGACACGGCGACATCTGCTCGGACAGAAAAAGCAGGTGGTTCGTCCTACGACGGGATAAAGTAACCTACATTTAAAGCTAGACACAGACTACCAATACGTAGCTACTCTTCTTCTACTTTGATGACAGTTAACAATTGGGCTTCTGACTAAAACATTGGAAGCAATTTACAAGTAGAGAGTCCTCAACATACAAAATCTATAGGTTTCAAGAGGCTGTTTGTACGTCAAATTGTTTTTAAGAAGAATTCTTTTTATATTTTTGACCACGTAACTCGCATGCCTAAAATTTTAAGCTGCAAAAAGTCAAATAATAGTCCTGTTACATATTGCAAATATAATTTTACTTACCGCATTAATTTATATAATGTTTTATTACTTTTTTTATGAACTTTTGATATATCTGAGATTTACGATTTCAGTTGGATTTGTATCCGTATCTCCGAATGTCTGTAAGTTGAGGACCTCCCGATTGTACTACAATTAAGTGCACTTGACGGAGCCTTCACGTTAAAAGCTCCTTCGGTTTCCGAAGGTAACGGATAAATACATCTGTTACTAACCAAATTACACAAGTTACATCACATATCTAAAGACGTGTCGTTTACATCACGTCCGTCGTTCGGAATCTAAATAAAAAACAAAGCCTTAATGAGGCGGAAACGTTAAAAATCAATGGTTTAAATTGTACAAAAATCAAATTATAATTCTGCACTTCCTGTCCATCAGTGTTGTAGCTGCACTATCAACGTTAGAACTTTTCCAGGACCTTAAATATCGGCTAACTTTCAATGGTACTAAAATTCATCGGAAAATAATAGTAAATCTTCCACTTGAACATGATTTAAAATTCAATCTACATTATCAACACACTGGAAGGTGAGAACAAAATAATTTTTAGTTTCATTCAAATTTTTAGTTTCATTCAATCATAATCAGTTTATGATTCAGCCTTTTCAAAATATAACAATATCTCTTTTCCTATAAATTTTAATCATGAAACACAGAATGTAAAATACCCAGTCATCATTCAAGACATTTTTAAAAGCTTAATTTTTCAATTTTTCTGACAATATCAATTCCATCCAGGCTTTCTAATATGACACTCATTCTTACCTCTTCTTGGACGATTAAAAGAATACAAAAATATATCTAAATAAATACGGAGAACAAATAACCATTCGGAAAATGTTTCGCCACGCGTGAGGATGTGGCGGAGGCACTTCCGGTGTGCGTACGGGGGTTCTTTGGGCGGCCCATGAGTCATAGCCTGAAAGAAACGAATAGATTTTATCTTGTTTGTCTCTAGCATAACAAAACTCAAAATGCTTTTGACATGACAAAACTGTAATTATACATACATACATACATACATATACCAAGGCACTTCCCCCAATTTTGGGGGGTAGCCGACATCAACAAATGAAACAAAAACAAAAAAGGGGACCTCTACTCTCTACGTTCCTCCCAGCCTAACAAGGGACTCAACTGAGTTCAGCTGGTACTGCTAGGGTGCCACAGCCCACCCTCCCTCATTATCCACCACAGATGAAGCTTCATAATGCTGAATCCCCTACTGCTGCTACCTCTGCGGTCATCTAAGGCATCGGAGGAAGCAGCAGGGCCTACCGGAACTGCGTCACAATCGCTCGCCATTCATTCCCATTTCTAGCACGCTCTCTTGCCTCACTCACATCTATCCTCCTATCACCCAGAGCTTCCTTCACTCCATCCATCCCCCCAAACCTTGGCCTTCCTCTTGTACTTCTCCCATCAACTCTTGAGAAATATTATTACTTACCTACTACAAAGAGTGGCAATTCAAGCAAAACACAGATATGTGCCTTCCACTTAAAACAATAACCAGGCAAACAGAAAGCTAGAAATCATATGGGGTGACAAAGACCTGGAAAATCAAACCTATCCAGTCTACTTAGGTGTCACTCTTGACAGATTTGCTCTCCTTTAAAGAACACACAGATGAAGCGACTAGGAACAACCTCGGCAAACTCTCTAACGCCAGTTGTGGAACAGACCCCGGGACTCTGGGACAACACTTCCCTAGCATTTAGTTACTCTACTGCTGAGTATTCTGCACCATGCAGTGTGGACAAGGTCATGCTATGCACATAATTTTAAATTCAGAGCGGAATAAGTCATTAGATTATTATTGATACCCTAAAATCAAAACCTCTACCATCTTTATATTAAATAGCCAGTATCCCACCGCCCCATATCTAACGAGAAATGCAAGCAAGAAATGAAATGAATGAACAAATTAATGACCCAAGCAGGGTTACCAGATTATTTCCACTGGATTATCGTACATGAACCTTAAAATTATCGTTTTTTTAACCAAAATTATCATACACACTTTCAACATAATTATTAAGCTGTAACATATATAACTTATTTCAAGGTATTTTAGTATAATTGTTTAATCAAACACACACACACACATTTGTATATACCTAATGTATGTATCATACATCGTACTATACCTAAAATAATGTACATGTACGATAATTATCGTACGAATGGCACCCCTGGACCCAAGGCATCCACCACTCCAAAATCATCAAGAAACAAGGCAAAAAGTGAAATCCCACAAAAGCTTTGTAATAGCTGATGAACTAGAAGCAATACGGCCAGCTGCTCACAGGCTAAAGAATTGGAGGAAAGGTGACTGATGGCTACCAAATGAAGCGCCGCCCAGCCCAAGCCAGGGCTTGCCCTGCGGAACAACCCTCACCTGGAAGGACTGGGTGACACTAAACAGAGCGAGGGTAAAAGAGAGTATAAGTTGAGATAACCACCACAAATGGGGAGTAGTAACCAACCCTGAATGCCCATGCAGGGGTGGGTTAACACCACAAACAATGGAACACATCCTACGATGGTATCCGCTGGGCCCTCACTGCTCAGATCAAGACCTCAAGAGAGGTAAACGACAACACATTCATGTGGGTTCAACACTGGAAACCCTCCTTTGGGTTCGACATTGGCAACTCTCTTTTAGTCTCAGAAGCTTCCAAGTCAGAGGAAAGACTTCTAAGTTAAGAGGATATAATATTAGTTTCAACTTTGAGACTAAATTGGGTTACCAGAAATCACTGGATGTTACTTTGGTGGGGCAAGAGACAGAAAATTTTTCAGTTTTTCGGGTAACGTCTATATTGAACAACATGAACATCAGGCGAGTACAGTATAAAAATAGAATTAATAGAATTTTTAATACTAAAATAACAGTTTAATCATGCAACGGAACATACGACAATCTAACGTCCTTCTCTACCGTGTGCAAGACTTGGAAGAAAGTGAAGCTAAGAAAATTAGTTGCAGTATTACAGTTACTATTTAGATCCATAAATTTAAGAACCCAGTCGAGTCACTTAACCCTTTTACCCCCAAAGGACGTACTGGTATGTTCCACAAAACTCATCCCTTTACACCCATGGACGTACCGGTACGTCCTTGCAAAAAAACTGCTATTCAAATTTTTTGCATATTTTTGATAATTTTTTGAGAAACCATGCATTTTCCAAGAGAATGAGACCAACCTGACCTCTCTATGATGAAAATTAAGGCTGTTAGAGCAATTTGAAAAATATATATGGCAAAATGTGCTTGAAAAAAAATAACCCCTGGGGGTTAAGGGTTGGAAATTTCCAAATAGCCTGGGGGTAAAAGGGTTAAAATACATTACTGTAACAATATACTGTAATGAGAAAAAAAGAATACATTACTCACTTTTGGCCTCTTTATAGATACGGGATCTCTTTTCAAGCTTCTTTTTCCTTCTTGTAGTTGGGTAATATACCTCCCGTTTCCTTTTTATAATCGGGGGACATCTCTTCAATCTCCTTTTTAAAACTGGGTTTCATCTCTTCAATTTCATTTTCAAAATTGGGCTTCATGTCTTCCATTTCATTTTGAAAATCGAGTTTCATCTCTTCCATTTCCTTTTTAAAATCGGGAATCATTTCCTTCCTCTCCTTCTTGAACTCGTTCAGTATCTCGTCGCACGCGCCATCTTCTTCCGCTTCCTCTCCGTTAACGTTCAGGTGTCTGGCGAACTCCTCCTGTTGTTGCTTCTTCCATTCCTCCTTGACAGGACAAGCTTTCAGGAAGCCGTCCCACGACAAGTCGATCATTCCTCCCTGGTGTGCTATTTTGGCCTTGACGCTGTGAAGTAAAAGGTGTGATTTAAGTTATGTTTAAGTTGATGGCACTTAAGAAGAAGGGACTCATCTCTCTATATTCTAGATTATAATTTCAACAGAGAGAGAGAGAGAGAGAGAGAGAGAGAGAGAGAGAGAGAGAGAGAGAGAGAGAGAGAGAGAGAGACTTATTGCCTTATTTTATATTTGGGTTCCCCCAGGTCCCTCAGTGTGAGGCACCTCGTATATCCACCAGAGAGTTGCTAAGAGAGAAAGAGAGAGATAAGGTGAAGGACGACATGGAGAGAAGAGGTTTGGTGGAAGAGGATGCCTTTGATCGAAGGCGAATGACCCCTTAATGTAGGGATACTGTATAGGTAGGAAAGAAGACTGTAATTCAACGTTAAGTTTTACTATTTAAAATCAACGTAAGTCTTACAAAAACTACATATGACAGGCACAAATGTTTAACCAAAACAACAAGTAATTCATGTAAAATTCCAAACGTAAACTATGCTGTAATGTACAACATAGGCCACTTGCACAGAAGTATGTCGGGTAATGCACGACCAGGTCCACCTCCTTACCGAGCCGCAAAAGCGATGGCCGACTCGTTCTGCTTCCTCCTCATGGGCGGCAGGTACCAAACGTTGCAGACGATCGCCCAGGACGTCATCATGTGAAGGAGGTAATGATGGAACTTGTCTTGCCACCAGAATGCATCGCCGAATCTCGCGTCGAAGCGTATGGCGATCGGGTATATCACGGTGTCAATCTGCGAGGGTACGGCTCAAGTTAGACTTTACGTTGCTTGGGGATAGAGATCATGAAATTTCTTCTCTAAATTAAGCACTCGAAGAGAGAGACAATGCAATCTCTTTTCTAAATGAGAGACATCTTACAGGCAATGTTGAAAAGCTGCTGTTACGGATAAGATATTCTTGAGAACGGCTATACTTTATATGATTGATATACTGCGTATATATATAAAGTGGCCATTATGAAAAGTTACTTAAAACTTCATTAAAATTAGAAGAATGATAAATAATGCTCATAAGTTGATGTAAAGAAGCTCAAATATAATATATAGAAATTATTCCCTCGCGGAAACATACGAGATCAAGAATATAGTCTCAAATACCTTGAACTTCAATATTTTACAATAAATAACCACCTATTCATCTAAACTTTTTTGAACCATAAAAATTCACAACTTTAACAATGTATACCACATTTAAAAACAGGTGGCGACTCTAAATACAACCAAATGTCGGTGACATTCAAGTCTGACTAAATCAAAATGCAGGAAGCTTAGCACACAGTAGATGACTCCTCTTATACCACAAGCCTTGGCAAGCTATTTTACTTACGTAATCACTACTTGGAAAAGATATGATACTTAACCCTTTCGCCCCCAAAGGAAGTACCGGTATGTTCTTGCAAAACACCGTTATTTACATGTTTTTGCATATTTTTGATAACTTTATGAGAGACTTCAGGCATTTTCCAAGAGAATGAGACCAACCTGACCTCTCTATGACAAAAATTAAGGCTGTTAGAGCAATTTAAAGAAAAATATATAGCAAAATGTGCTCGAAATTTAACCTTACCTTGGGGGTAAAAGGGATAAATAAACTTTCTACCATAATACATATTTAAACAAAAGTTGGCTAGAACCCGTCCCTCAATGCATAATGATTTAAGACGCCTTTGCGTGAAAGGTGCTAGCCCTTGGCGGTAAAATACTGATTCATTTCGGATAATGCAGAAGGACTCGACGACTAAGCCGCTTGGGCCCAAGGAACGGGAAGCACAACTTAACCCTTTTACCCCCAGGCTATTTGGAACTTTCCAACCCTTAACCCCCAGGGGTACCCCTAGGGGTTATTTTTTTTAAGCACATTTTGCAGAAATTTTTTTTAAATTGCTCAAACAGCCTTAATTTTTGTCATAGAGAGGTCAGGTTGGTCTCATTCTCTTGAAAAATGCCTGAAGTTTCTCAAAACTCTCAAAAATCTGCAAAAAAAAAAAAATGTAAATAACTGTTTTTTTGCAAGGACGTACCGGTACGTCCATGGGGGTAAAGGGATGAATTTTGTGAAACGTACCAGTACGTCCTTTGGGGGGTAAAAGGGTTAAGGTACTCACCTCAAACGCCCCTTTCTTGAACTGCATGACGGATGTGTTGTTGACGCAGACCCCTTCGGGGAAGATCAGGATGGGAGGGACGTAAGGATTCTCCGCGTGCATCTGCAATCTGAAACCACGTTTTAGTCTACAGTAACGGGGAATTCAATTCTCGACTAAATGAAAATACATACCTAAAAGGTTTAAAACATCGGAGGATTTAAGGTAGGCGGGCATAAAGACTCAGTAAACTAGTATAACTGAGGTAAAAAAAAAAAAAAAACCCTAAGGGAAATAGCATCGGCGAACCCGTCTCCAACTATAATTTTACCACTCTCTAGGCTAGGCTAGCCAGAACTGACACGCACCAAACTAAAACCTTAAACACATTAATGCAAGGTAAATGCAATCACAAAATAAAGCCCAAGGCATCGTAATGCTAAAATAAGGCTAGCTACCGTGAAACTATTAACCCTTTTACCCCCAAACTATTTGGAAATTTCCAACCCTTAACCCCCGGGGGGTTATTTTTTTCCCAGCACATTTTGCAGTATATTTTTTTCAAATTGCTCTAACAGCCTTAATTTTTGTCATAGAGAGGTCAGGTTAGTCTCATTCTCTTGGAAAATGCCAGAATTTTCTCAAACAATTATCAAAAATATGAAAAAAAAAAATTTTATAGCATTTTTTTGCAAGGACGTACCGGTACGTCCATGGGGGTAAAGGGATGGCTTTTGTGAAACGTACCAGTACGTCATTTGGGGGTAAAAGGGTTAAAATAAAACTAAATAAACACGAGAAATAAGGGCGGTCGGTTACACGACATGACGCCCAAAGCTAGCAGGACTCAGAACACCCAACTCCCTCGTCATTGAAGCTAAATAACTGTAAAGGAAGATGGTACTCAGTAACGGGGAATTCAGTTCTCGACTAAATGAAAACACATTAGACCTATTCTGGAAACTTGTTAATACTACTGTGCTATGGGTAATACAATCTCTAATTACAACTAAACTACTGTATATATGTTATAAAGGTACATTTACATTTACAAGGCAAATTATTTAGAATATTTTCATCTACAGTTAGGGTTCTCTTACTTGAGGGTACACTCAGGCACACTGGTCTATCTAATTCATCTTCCTCTTGTCTTGTTAAAGATTGTATAGTTTATATAGAAAATATTAATTTCAATATTGTTATTGTTCTTAAAATATTTTATTTTTCCATATTTCCTTTCCTCACTGGGCTGTTTTCCCTGTTGGGCCCCCTATAGGGCTTATAGAATCCTGTTTTTTTTTCAACTAGGGTTGTAACTAAACAAATAATAATAATAATAATAATAATAGAGTAGAAGAGAGACTTTAGCTATGGTAAGCAGCTGTTCTAGGCAAAGGACACTACAAAATCAAACCATTGTTCTCTAGTCTTGGATAGTGCCATAGCCTCTGTACCATGATCTTCTTCTCTGTCTCTTTCCTTATTTCCTTTCCTCACTGGGCTATTTTTCCCTGTTGGAGCCCCTGGGCTTATAGCATCATGCTTTTCTTACTAGAGTTGCAGCTAGGCTAGTAATAACTAGAGGGGCACTCAGTAGAGCGCAGACCTCCACCATGGTCGCTTATTTCTCGACCTTTTGCTCAACCTTGACCTTTGACCTTAACATGTATCAATTGGCAGGGATTTTCTTACTCTCAAATAGGAACCAAGTTTGAAGTCTCTGTGACAATGATGTCCAATCTTATGGCTGATAAGTGAATTGGACATTTTGCTTGATCGTGACCTTGACCTTTGACATTGACCTTCTAAAATTTAATCATTTCAGCGTTTTACAGTTAATCCCTGCAAGTTTCATTACTCTACTATTAAAACTGTGGCCAGGAAGCTGTTCACAAACACACAAACAGGGGCAAAAACATAACCTCCTTCCAATTTCGTTGGCGGAGGTAATAATAATAGGGTGATGACTATTATCATTATTGTTAATGCATCCTAAGCTGTAATCCTAGTTGGAAAAGGTAAATAGTACAAGCCCAAGGGCAACACCGCCAAGCCGTTTATATCCAAATAGGAACATCAGCCAGGTTCATGATAAGAAACGGAAGTGAGGAATGAACTATGAAAGAGAAATACATACATACATATACCAAGGCACTTCCCCCAATTTTGGGGGGTAGCTGACATCAACAAAGAAACAAAAACAAAAAGGGGACCTCTACTCTCTACGTTCCTCCCAGCCTAACAAGGGACTCAACCGAGTTCAGCTGGTACTGCTAGGGTGCCACAGCCCACCCTCCCACATTATCCACCACAGATGAAGCTTCATACTGCTGAATCCCCTACTGCTGCTACCTCCGCGGTCATCTAAGGCATCGGAGGCAGCAGCAGGGCCTACTGGAACTGCGTCACAATCGCTCGCCATTCATTCCTATTTCTAGCACGCTCTCTTGCCTCTCTCACATCTATCCTCCTATCACCCAGAGCTTCCTTCACTCCATAGAGAAATACCGAGGCAATAATATGAATTTGATCATGTACAATGAGAACAGTAGCAATAATGGCTTTGAAAATGGAAAAATGAAAACAAAGAAGAAAAGGAAAGAAATCCTTTTGATATACGATCATTAGACATCGCTAACATTTTTATTAACTCTGTCAAACACAGTTCGACCCTTTTGTTAAGCCCGTCACAAACGTTCGCCATTCATTCCTATTTCTAGCACGCTCCTCCTATCACCTAGAGCTCTCTTCTCTATCCATCCATCCGAAACCTTGGCCTTCCTCTTGCACTTCTATCAACTCGTGTACTCATCCCCACCTTCAGCAGACAGTCATTTTCCATCCTCTCACTACACGGCCAAACCACCTCAACACATATCCACTCTAGCTGCTAAACCATTCCTCACACATGTTCTCACCCACACAACTTCATTCCAATCGAGAGACATCTGCCATACTCCTCAGACACTTCTCGAACACATTCAGTTTCTGTATCCGTTACTTTCATTTCCCACAAAAAGAAACGATGAGGAATAAAAATCCCCTTTGTTTCTTTTCTTGATGTCGGCTACCTCTCAAAATGACCAAAATTGGGGGAAGTCCCATGGTAAAAAGTTAATCATTATGTTTCTATTTAATATTTTTAGCAAAGATTTCATCAATGAAGTAAGTCTGATTTGTTTATCTTAGAAAGTCTGTTAAAAATATATGTTCAATTTTAACTAGCATAACCATCAAAGATTTAGTCAGGTTAACCTGTAAAATATTTCAACACTACAATCTAAACAAGTTATACTTTTGCCAATGGCTTATAAAGTCCCCAATTAAAAATTGTTTCCCAAAACGACAATCCATTGAGACAGCAAATCTGAAAGAGGAAACAAAACCCAAAAGCGTTATTCCTTACTTCTTCATGACGAGCGCTCTCTCCTTGACTTCCGATCGCTCGAAGAAGATGTGGGACGAGGCTCTGCACAGGGCAGAGGACAGCACGCCCAGGGGGCCGGAGTGACGTTGTCCCACCTGCGAAAATATCGTACGGTGAAAGGCTGAAATGATTGATATGGAGTAGCTTATTATTATTATTATTATTATAACTTGCTAAGCTACAACCCTAGTTGGAAAAGCAAAATGCTATAAGCCCGAAGGCTCCAAGAGGGAAAATAGCCCAGTGAGGAAAGGAAATAAGGAAAGTACGAGAAAAGTAATTAACAATTTAAAGAAATATTTTAAGAAAAGTAACAACATTGAAATAAATAATATATAAACTATAAATACTTGAAAAAAAATAAGAGGAAGAGAAATAAGGCAGAACAGTGTGCAAGAGTGTACCATCAAGCAAGAGAACCCTACTCTAAGACAGTGAAAGACCATGGTACATAGGCTACGGCACTATCCAAGACTAGAGATCAAAGGTTTGATGTTGGAGTGTCATTCTCCCAGAAGTGCGGATCCAGAATCTCGCATAGCTAGAGAGAGAGAGAGAGAGAGAGAGAGAGAGAGAGAGAGAGAGAGAGAGAGAGAGAGAGAGAGAGAGAGAGAGTCGCTGTTATTAAGCATTGGATGACCAAAAAAAGTTGAGAGGCACTTGTAAGACAGCAATGCGTGTGCACTGAATGAGCTATTCATTTTACCATCACGGGAAATTAAAGCTAAAATTCAAGAGGTTTAATGCAGCTTCTGTTGCACAAATACAAAACTTATCATTCGAACCAAAAACGTATTGTAAGGTGTCTGACGAGAGCATGGCTATAGGCGTCCCGTTCAATGAACAGATAAGAAAGGTATCCTCCAATGTGGTGGAATACCATCTCGTCTACTAGTACTCCACGCAACATTCCCACTACATAAATCACGATCAAAAGTTAATTATCTGGTCTCTCCACATTCTGTATTCCTAGAGAGGGCCATTCTTGAGTGCCTAATCTCTGCTTCAACTAATCTTGGTCATCTCTAAATTACAGAGAGATTCAAGCAAATTTGTCAACAGTTCCACAGAGAGTAAACAGCTGATATTTCTGGGCTCAACCTGTGCCGCTCCGTGAGCATTTCACTGGGCGGCACAGGTCTCTCGCCCAGAAAATAGATTTTTCCTTTGTCAAAATCCCTTTTTGCTCAGTAAGTCACTTGAAAACAGCTAGAAATTACATTAAAATGAACCTCTCGGTGAAAGGCATCATTGATAAACAATGAAATCAGATTAAACATAATGTTACTTGTATGGACAACAGTTATTTGTAGAAAAAAGCAACAAATAACAAATATAGACATATCTTAAAAGTAATTTGTATTTTTCTTAACTATACAAACCTACATCCTAGAGCAGCCATTCAAATTTAACAAGGTGGTTATAACTATCAGCAAGTGGCGGGCAAGCCCCGCCCACATACCAGTCCGCAAAATTAGAAATTTTGACATTCAGACCAGAGACCTGCAGGGCGATTCAGACAGGATGTGAAACATAGAAGCCTCAGGTTTTAGTATTTAGAAAAAATACAAATTAATTTCAGGAATTTTAACTGTTACACAAAAAACCGTCGTCTTCTAATAGGAGACTCAAATTTAGGTGATAGGAATTCCCTTAAAAAAACAAATTATAGTACTCTATCTGCCTGCACAAGAGCAAAGGTGATGATTCCTGCCAATCTCCTAATAGTTAGTGCATAGGGATGCTATAGGCATTAAGTTAGGCCCATACCAAAAATACATGGTAGTCGGTCACACTATATGATGATAGGTTTTCCAAATCCTTTCGTAGCTACTATAAGAAATAGGTTTGAATATGTTCTATCCATCTTTCCGCTCATCTGGGATTTGGGGAGGAACTTCTAAACAAATCTTGATTGAAATGAAAGGTTGCTCAGTTAAAAAGTAGCGGCAACGACGGCTGCACCCCCAAGAGAGGAGGGACGAAAGAAGGGTCGAAGGCCAGTCATTCTGCCTTTCATTCTAACCTTATACCAAAACCAATACGTTAGACTCACAGGGCAGAGAAGAGATGGAGAAGGACTAGAACATCAAGAATAAATTATAAAACTTCATCCCATCCTTCAAAGTGACTAGCAACATACGAGATGTCAAAAGCTCGCCGACTTGCTTCTCTGGAGCTAAAGTTAACCCGAAAGGTCGTCTGAAGAGTTACGTCTTCGTCTGAGGCTCATCTCAAAGGCTCATGTGGGGCATTCTTAAAAGACTTGAGAATAAGGGCCACATCCCACAATAGAGCTCAAGGTCCCAGGGTGAGCATAGGAACCTCCCACAAGAAGCAAAGATCTCTTCATCAATTGGAAGACCGCGGAAGTTCATGACCTGCACGAGAAATGCTCTGATGAGAGAACTGCCTCTTCTGCAGCATAAGTTATTGAAATTGTTCCAAATTCCTTGGTAGACAGCAGCAGACGAACTTCATGGGTACCTATAGTCAATTCTTTTTAGTGAGGCACATTTGCACCAACTTACAGGGGTTTCCTTTTCGCTCGGAAAAGTTTCCCGATCGCTGCTTGGTTGGACAAGATAATTCTAACCAATCAGATACCAGGGAACTTTTCCGAGCTAAAAGGGAACCCCTGCGAGTCGGTGCAAATATGCGCCACTAAAAGAAATTGACTGTAGGGCTTCTCACAATTATTATTCATTAGCTCCAAAAAATAAATAATTTTCAAATAAAACGGGTGTTTTCATATATGAAAAAAATTTGTTTATCAGAAAATGTTGTTCTGACCAGAACTGTAAAAAAACCCCTAAGAGAGATTTTATAGACTTGTTTATTTTCCGCATGTCTTGTCTATATAGACTACGATGGAGGGCTGTTTTTCACTTCACCTCTTCTTCAATAACATGATTAACAATAAAGTCCTGAGCTATTTTAAAAATTGCTGCAAATCTGTAAACCTCGGCCCTCACATCCCAAAAGCCGCAAAGGAGAGTTGTGTATACAACTCTAACGTTTAAAATTTAAAGTTGCGTCACAGGACCTATAAAACTTGGACATGTTTAAACTATAAAGTATAGAATGCAGAAATGGTATATCGTTGGAATTGCCGGCCAATCATCAACCACCACCGAGCACAGCTCTTGTTAATTCAGTAAATTTGCTCAAAATAAGATAAAAACTACACAGAACTTTGTTCGTTGCTCCTACGCTTCCGAGCTAAAGGGGCACTGCTGCGAGTCGGAGCAAATGCGCCTCATTAAAAGATATTGAGTATAGATATCTCCAGAGCAGTTATTTGAGAAAAGCCTTTAGCTCGAAGATGCAGTACAGTTTCCAACCTTGAAGCTCAAAATGACTTCATGGATTGAAGGTACCTCCGAAGATGCAGCTGACAGAGAAGTATGTTCCACTGGGTAGTTCTCTCCGATGTTGCATTAAAAGGGCTCACAGTTCTGGATCCCACTCACTTCATGGCCATCTGGAAGTTACTAGTCATCCTGAGACCTGGAATGATCAACACTTGGTTGATCAGCTGGCAAATGAGGTTGAACGGAGGAAATAAATGAAAGCGACCAGGACTCTTAACCCTTTTAACCCCCAAAGGACGTACTGGTACGTTTCACAAAACTCATCCCTTTACCCCCATGGACGTACCGGTACGTCCTTGCAAAAAACTGCTATTTACATTTTTTTTTATATTTTTAATAATTTTTTGAGAAACTTCAGGCATTTTCCAAGAGAATGAGACCAACCTGACCTCACTATGACGAAATTTAAGGCTGTCAGAGCAATTAGAAAAAAATTATACTGCAAAAGATGCTTGAAAAAAGATAAACCCTGGGGGTTAAGGGTTGGAAAGTTCCAAATAGCCTGGGGGTAAAAGGGTCAAGGGTATTGGACAGTGTCCTCGAATACTTCCCCACAAGTCTGAAACAGAGCATCAGGTGTTTCCTGTTCAGCCATTTGGCATGACAGGTCAGTCGCTGGTGATCCCGAGAGCGAGAAATTTTTCCATCGCACGAGGATGACGGGACAATTTCAACCCTGCAAACTGCCCTTGGCGATCGAGTGTGTCTTCTAGTAAATTACTCTTGCCAGGGATGAATCTCACTTGGAGCTCTACAACAGTACCAGTAGGTGCTACTACATTTATCATCTATACAGGTGAAGCAGGAGTTGAGAAGACACAGGCACTCATTAGTTCCGGCAGCGGAAAAAATATTCCTCCTGCCGATGGAGCACCAATTTCCTAAGGTCGTAGTTGCACAGCCATACATAGCGAGCGGATGATAGCGAACGACTCACAAAAGGTGCAAGGATAATGAAATTAAACGGCAGGTTTTCACATAAACCTGTCCCACATTAGCAGTTCTACTTAGAAACAATGGCATAGCCTTGTAATTCTCATTTAATTTATCCAGGTTCCCCAAAGATAACGATCAACATGTCTGCATACTTACTATTATTATGACAAGCTAAGCTGCAACTCTGGTTGGAAAAGCAGGATTTAAGCCCTAGGGCTCCAACAGGGAAAAATAGCCCAACGAGGAAAGGAAATATGACAAATTCAAAGATAATTTGTATTTTTCCTAACCATACAAACCTTAGATATTTACATTGGGTTTACCTTTTAGCGCAGCTGAAATGGCGAGCCATTAGAATTTAACGAGGGTGTATTACCCCCGCGCTAGTTAGCGGGGGGCTTAGGGGAGTGGTAGCTAGCTCCAACCCCCCCCCCCCCCCTCACACACAGATGAATGCTCACTTTCACTTAGAGGTAGGACTTGTCTTGGGGGACAGGGCTGGCGGGCAAATATGTGTAAATAGCTAAGGTTTGTATGGTTAGGAAAAATACAAATTATCTTCGAATTTGTCATTTGTTCCGTAACCGAAATACAAACCACGCTATTTACATTGGGTGACTTACCCATTAGGTAGGGTGGAAAGTCCCCAGCCATACTGGCTTTGGCTTTACCTGGGGACTCAGAATCCGAGTGAGTCGCACTCGAGAAAAGGAGTCCCTGCACCTCACAAGTTCCTTGCTCCGCAAGGAACCGTGTAGCCTACATAAGCTTGTGTGTGAAGGAAGAAGTGTGACCCGTCCTAGGCAGTTGACCTGGAGTTCCAGAAGGAACTCTGGGTTAGGACGTTCCCAATACCACCTCGTCAAGGTATGGGGGACGCGACAGTATTGACTCAATACTCGGAACACAAGGAAGCATGGTTTACCTGCAGAGGTTCGAGGTCAGCTATGCAGAGACCAGGATGCTGCTTCCCCGTAGAGGGGATGATGAAGAAAGAAATAAGGGCCAGACATACTTCTTTCGTTCATGCAGACTAAAACCTGATAACAATGCCCTCAACCTTCTGCTACCTGTCCAAAAAGGAGCCTGAGGTTAGACCAGCTGTTGTGTAGCCACCACAGAGCGATAGAAAACGTATCGAGACTCCTGTGGGTCATGCCCTGCAGGAATCGGGCTGCGAAGGTCAATAGACGCTTGCTTCCAGACTCCAGCTTGTAGCACCTGCGTCACAGAGTAGTATTACTCGAAGGCGAGGGACGTTGCGATGTATCCAACATCGTGCTGTAGGGCGACGTGACGGGGGAGGGTCTGGAGACAGGTCGAGAAATATGTCCTTGAGTCCGGGCTGAAGAGGTATACTGGTGACTCTCCCCCGTGTCCTTCTTGTGCTCCCAAATCGGCTGCAACTGAGGACAAACTGCAGCTGTTCCCAAAGCTAACCTCTCGATTCCTTTACTGGCAAGAAAGAGAAGGTCTTGGGACATCAGATACAGAATGGAGACTCGAAATCTTGAAGGAATTGGACCGAAGGGCCGGGACCCCCAGATTCTGAGTCTAGCCAACAACTCAGGAGCGAACCTAAATGTTGCCTTCCCCTCTTCCTTAGAAAGGGCGGAGTCGTACGAGACCAAGAAGATTGCTTACACACTGGCCGTGGCCAGAGTGAGCAGGAGACCCAAGGCGGAATACAATCCGAGGCCTGTCGTAAAGGGTCTTGAGAAGATCTCTTAAAGGACTAAAAGTCCGAGCCATGCTCCAAGTTGGAGGTCTTCCTCCGACTAGGGCAGGGACGATCGTAGCTTCGCATGAGCGAGGATAGATCCAGCGGGCAGGAAAAAGTTATTCCTTTAAGCCTGAAGGTCAGGAAAAGGTTGAGCGACAGGCTTCATTGCCGAGAGAGGAAAGGAGTTTCCTCCCGCCGAAAGGCAATAAGACCATTATTGCTGGAGAAGAGGTCTCAAGGGAAGAGGTATATCTCCCACGGCACCAACCACCGAAGACTCTTCACTTTGCCTGGAAGACCCCTGCGGATGACTATCGCAGATGACGCGACCTCCGTACCGCGACTGTAGCGGGTTGTCTCTTCTTGAGGAGGAGGCGTAGTGTCTCCAGGCATGAAGCCGAAGCGACACCCCGGTTCGGGAGAGATGTCGCAGTGTGGTTGTTTGAGTAGTCTGCGCCGTGGGAGAAGCTCTCCCGGGAGTTCCGTCAGGGGAAGCAGAGGGTCCAGAAACCGTTCTGCGCATAGTCCCAGTGGAGCTCTCCCATTGAAAGGTTGACAGACAACCTGGTCTTGTTGAGACCCATTGTCCACAGACAAAAAGGAGGTAAGACGCAGGCGTCGAAGTTGTCCCACCATCACCGGAATGCATCTTGCCAGAGTCTCGGGGTCTGAGACTGGGGGGAAGAATAGCGGAAGCTTGAGGTTCCAAGGTGTCGCGATCAGGTCCCCCAGACAGGACTTGCTGGTTACTCAAGGTCAAAGACCCCCAGGTACACTCTCTCTACGAGGCTCTACAGTGAACCCTCGTTTATCGCGGTAGATAGGTTCCAGTCGCGGCCGCGATAGGTGAAAATCCGCGAAGTAGTGACACCATATTTACCTATTTATTCAACATGTATATTCAGACTTTTAAAACCTTCCCTTGTACGTAGTACTGTTAACAAACTACCCTTTAATGTACAGAACACTTAATGCATGTACTACAGTACCCTAAACTAAAACAGGCACAAATATTAAAGGTGATTTTATATCATGCATTTCCTAAACATGCTAAAAAGCACGATAAAAAATGGCAACCAATGTTTTGTTTACATTTATCTCTGATCATAATGTAGAAACAAACTGGAGGTAGAGCTTTGCTTATTACCCAGACATATTTCCCATACTTTTCCCTTAGAACTACATCACATCTTCCTACTTTAGATATATATATATATATATATATATATATATATATATATATATATATATATATATATATATATATATATATATATATATATATATATATATATATATATATATATATATATATATATATATATATATATATATATATATATATATATATATATATATATATATATATATATATATATATATATATATATATATGTGTGTGTGTGTGTATATATATATATATATTTATATGTATACACATATACATACCTACATATATACATAAATACATGCATACATATATATATATATATATATATATTACTGTATATATATGGGTTATGGAAAAAATCCGCGAAGTGGTGAATCCGCGATGGTCGAACCGCGAAGTAGCGAGGGTTCACTGTACTCGGATAGTCGGAGAGAACATTCCTCTGCCTGGAATGAGAGAGCCGATGGTGGTACTGAGAGAATCTCAATCATCCCGGTATCTCTACTGCAAGATGTGAAGGTGTGAAAATGCGTCCCCTGCTGGTTAGAATACGCCAGAATCATGAAGTCGACGCGCATGGGGCGACTCGGCAGGAGCTGTAGGATCTGTAGAGGGGCCAGACTAAGGCCCCTAAGCCTGCCTGAATGATGGAAAGGTATCCTTCAGGTCTTGACCATAGGCCTGGACCGGACCATGCCCCCCCCCCCCCCCCTTCCTTTGACGAGTCCGAGAACAGCATCAAGAGTGTGGGGAAAGGACGAGAATATCCACTACCATCAAGAGGTTCCATAGGTCAACACCCATTGCAGGTCTAATAGTTCCGCTGGTCCCATAGGGGCCAGGAAGTCCGGTTAAACGTTACCTGAAACCACCGGAACTTGGATCGCCCCACATGGAACTTATCCTGAGGCGAACGTTCGGACTATACCCGGGTCAATGAGGAAAGGAGAACTAGGAAACGTTCCAAGGTAGGGCTGAAAGCTCTGCTTGAATGAGAACAGGTACTGCGACTCTCCTCAGTCTTGCCACAGTCAACCGAAAGGAAGGCTCGGAGGATGGCAACAGAATCTGGCGTCCCCAGGTGGTCACCCATCCAAGTACCGACCAGAACCGACGTTGCTTAACCTCGCTGGACGGACGAGAAGCGGGGTTTCCAACGTGGTAAGGCCGTTGACTCAATATCATGGCCAGATACTCCAGATGTTGAGGCAGAAGAAGAGAAGGCTCCAAGCAAAATACCATGAATCCACACTCATCATAAGCATCCGGAAGCTTGTCCCGGCGCTGAAGAAGGTCGAACCCGAGCCTACCGGAGTTGACCAGCCCTCGAAAAAGCAGAGGAGGCGGAAGCCTGCACCTGAGCGGCCATGAGGAAAGCAGGGAGAGTTCTCTGGGGAAAAAAAACCAGCTATGCCACGGCGGGATAGCCACACTGCATCATAAGCTGGAATACTTGCAGTCTAGGCTGAATTCGATGAGCTCCCTGGAAGATGGATGGAATGGAAACTGAAAGTACCCGTCCTTCCGATCCAGGGTTTAAGGAGTCCTGTCGCCTTGTTACCAGTCTGATCGATTCTGCTGTTCTACGCTGGCCGAAGTTTGTTCGACAAACTTGATCAGGGCTGAGAGGTCGACTACGGAACTCCCCTCTCAGATCCTTCCTTACAAAAAAGGATCGACTGAAGAGGCCGGGGGTGAAGCCGTCGATGATCCTATGGAGGACCTTCGCCTAAGGTATGGATCGTTCGGCCCAACCGGGCAACTCTTGCCGACGCTATGGCATAGAGGTTCAGAGACATTGAATACGCTGACAGAGACGGCAGGCGCGATATCCTTGGCTGATCACAGAGATTGTGCGGGAATGGGCATCGGGAAGCTGTCATCCGGATGAGTAACCTTAAGCATCCTCCCAGCGAGAAACCTGCAATCCTAGAGTTCGTGAACTCTGCCCCCCCGGGGGAGCCTCCCGTGCCATCTGTTCCTGACAGGAGGAAACTGCAATTGGACACCTTGTCCCAGTTGTCGTAGCCGATAACTTAGGCCGACGTGGTTGAAAGAAAAGGGCGCTGGAGCCCTGCAGAGTCTGGAAGAAAGCGCCTTGGAGGAGTGAGAACGGAAGTCGATTTCCTCCGCACAGCAGCTGTCTAAGTCTCTGTCCTTGGGCACAAACAAACTCTTCTCAAGGATGGAAGGGTATCTGAGGCTGTCGACCTCCACAGATGAGACACCCGAAGGAAGCCCTCAGTCAGCGCGTCCAGATGGTATAACATCGAGCTTGTTCGCAAGTTAGATACTTAACGACGAAAGGCCAAGGTGCCTGAGCCCGAGAGGAGGAAAGTACCCATGATCTTCCTGTAGCTTCCTTGAACCAAACCTCGGGCCGTAACCGAGGAGGGAAAGGACCTGGTAAGCCCCCAGAGGAAGGGGTAAGCAGTCACCCCTTGGCCGATGGAGAAATCTCGAACGGAAAGCCCCCCGCCAAAAATCCTTCCAGGGAATGACGGGGAAGGGCTAACCTAGGTTCTGGAAAGAGGAGTGTTGCTCAAACCTCCCTGAAGTTTCTTCCTATTCTTGCAAGTGCCATGCTCTGCGTTTACGGGGGAGGCCGTGTTCTGGAAATACGCTCCAGAAGAACTCGCCAGGTTGGCCATGCTGCGAAAACCCCAATGGGAATCATGGTCGCAATCGCCCTGGAGCTCGCGCGATGGTAATTCAAAGATTTGCGCGTGGGCGAACGTGGAAGCGCCCATGCGCGGTCATGCAGGAACGCAAACGAAGGTGAGCGAAGGAGTGCAGAAGGAGTGCGAGCGTGGTAGGAAGGGCGAGAGCTGGTGGTCGGCGAGCGATAATCCATAAACGAGCAATGGATACTGCAAGAATTCAGCCGACGTTCGTGCGAAGGAACACCCTCGGCCCGCGCGACGGAGCACCGTCGGCCCGCGCGACGGAGCACCGTCGGCCCGCGCGACGGAGCACTGTCCGTCCGCGCGACGGAGCACCGTCCGTCCGCGCGACGGAGCACCGTCCGTCCGCGCGACGGAGCACAGTCCGTCCGCGCGACGGAGCACCGTCCGTCCGCGCGACGGAGCACCGTCCGTCCGCGCGACGGAATACCGTTGGTTCGCGCGCGGGCGAACATTGGAGAGCACGTGCGCGGACGCGCATGAGCGTAGACGTGCAGGCACGTGGGCTTGTGGTCGCGCAGGCGAATGATCGCGCAGGCGCGTAGGCAAGCGGTCGCGCAGGCGAACGGTCGCGAGGGTGGGCAGGTGAATGAGCGTGAGTTCGAGGCGGCGAACGCAAGCGTTAGCGCGATGGCGAGGGAACGCGCTGCCGCGTGGGCGAGGAAGACCGCTGGCGATATGGATCAACAGGCGATCGGTGGTGAGCTGGTGAGCGCTAACGCGCAGGTTGGCGATGGTGCGTTGTGGCATGTCGACGCGATGGCGAGCAGCATGCGCAGGTGAGCGATCGCGCGATGGCGAGCAGCATGCGCAGGTGAGCGATCGCGCGATGGCGAGCAGCATGTGCAGGTGAGCGATCGCGCGATGGCGAGCACCATGCGCAGGTGGGCGATTGCGCGATGGCGAGCAGCATCCACAGGTGGGCGATCGCGCGATGGGGAGCAGCATCCGCAGGTGGGCAATCGCGCGATGGCGAGCAGCATCCGCAGGTGGGGGATCGCGCGATGGCGAGCAGCATGCGCAGGATCGCGCGATGGCGAGCAGCATGCGCAGAATCGCGCGATGGCGAGCAGCATGCGCAGGTGGGCGATGGCGAGCTAGTAGCTGGCGAACCATGTTCCTTCAGAAGCGTTGAAGAAAGTAGGCACGCCGGCTGTAACACACGTGGGCGATCCGGAGATCGCCGAGAGACAGGTGATCGCTGACGTGTAGAACGCTGTTGAATAGGCGATACTAAAATCGCCTGTGCGCGCTGGCAGCAGGTGAACGCTGGCGAGCAGGTGATCGCTGGCGAGCTGATGATCGCTGACGAGCAGAAGGCAACGCGTGGAAGCCTGCGCATAGGAGAAGAGTCTTTGACCCAGACCTGAACCGAAGTTCTAGATCGCGAGGGCGAACGTGGGCGCACAACAGGAACCAACAGGAACAGCAGGGATGATCATCATGAGAGCGCTGACGAATAGGAGAGCGCTGGCGAAAGGAGAGCGCTAGCGATCAGTAAGCGCTGATGAGCAGGAGAGCGCCTGTGCGCTAACACTGAGCAGGAGCAGGAGAGAACACAGCAGAAGGGCGCGCAGGGGAACCCTGACACGCAAGGGAAGAACCCCCGTGGGAGGCAACCCTTTGCCCCGAAGGGAACGTTGTCCGTCGGGAGACAGATGTCCATCGGAAGACCGTTGCCTGTCCGCCGGGAGACTAATGTCCGTTGGAAGACCGTTGTCCGTCGGGAAGACCTTTGCCCGTCGGAAGACGAGATCAGACTGCTGTCCATCTGCACCAAGGCGGAAGATCAAGAAGAAAGAGTAGTAGGCTGCAAACGGAGATTCAAAAAGGCGCCTCTTAGCACCCTTATAGGGAGATGAGAGGCCCTTACGACGAGGCGGACGGTGGGCCTTACGGCGAAGGAGGCCAACAGCAACAGCAGCAGAAGAATCCTCCGAAGAGGAGTCTCTATGAGTGTACTCTCTCGCGAACGAAAGAGAAACACTTCATAGAAGAGACTGGTCAGCCAGTGACCTAAAAGGAGCAATCCTCCAAAGAGAGGCTCCTGCAGTTGCCCAGCCCCTTGAGCGAAACTGCAGGTGTGACCGCTCAACACCAAGAGCATAGTCGCACGAAAAAAAGGCAAGAGAAGAACCCCCCAAAAGGAGAAAAACTCAAGCCTGGACAGGAAAACTTCCCTCGGAAGGAAAGTTACCCGCCCAAGGAGGCAAGCCTCCTGAGAGTTCTAAAATGAACTGGAGAGCTGTCCGTCGTCACGGGAGTACTTCCAGTAGAAGGAGACACGCCCCTGACGAAAATCCAAGGGGGGAGGCAGCAACAGCCGAATCCCCAAGCCTCAACAAGACAGCTCACACCGTTGCCATATTACAGAAACGAACTAGATCGGTAACTGTTAAAAAATAAAACAAAAATCATTAGTACGCATTCATTCCCCCGGGAAGGCTCCGAAGAGGAATCCCGAGGGAAAGGAAACAAGAATTACACAACAGGCACGTGCCTTCACAACCACTTACACTCACGGAAGGAGAGCTGTAACCAAAACAGAATTATAACAATTATAATTATGAAACTATGTAATTATGTAATTTAAAAATGAATGAACACTAAAGAAAGAACGAAAACCTCGAAAGGAATCGTTCTACAAGCTCAAAAATTAACAACTACAATTAGATTCATAAACTAATTGAGACAAACGTACGGCGTAGCAACCCCCCCCCCCCCACACGGAATGGAAGCTACAAGGGCGTAGTAACACGTAGTAAAAGGGTGAACGACCTCAAGAGAGAGAGAGAGAGAGAAACACCAAAGTCAAACTCGATCGCCACCCATAAAATTACGCTGTGGTGGCCTAACTGCCGAGGACTCCACGTAGATATCGTACACTACACACACACATCTGAAAAGGAAACTTACTGATTTCTATACTCAAATATATATATACAAACATGAAAACATGTTTACATATATACTGAGTAAAAGAAAAGTAAGCGATTAAGTAAAGACAAAACAAACAATGGCTGCCAAGAGAGGACCAAGACAGAGACGACTGTCACAGTCCGAGCCAAAAGTGAAAGTGGGCATTCATCTGTGTGTGAGGGGGGGAGGGGTAGCTAGCTACCACTCCCTTACCCCCCCCCCCCCCCGCTAACTAGCGCGGGGGTAATACACTCTCGTTAAATTCTAATGGCTCGCCATTTCAGCTGCGCTAAAAGGTAAACCCAATGTAAATAGCGTGGTTTGTATTTTGGTTACGGAACAAACAGTAAACTATATGAGAATTAATATTGAAAATACTTCAAGAACAGTAACAACATTAACATAAATCATTCATATATAAACTATAAAAACTTCATAAAATAAGAGGAAGAGAATGAAGACAGAATAGTGTGCCCATTTCTTTTTAAAATAGAAATCGAAATATCAAAGCGGCCAAAATTTGAGATCAGGAGTACGTGTGTACTGCTTGTGGTAGAAGTCAAATGTGTTACTTTTGTTGACTGACAGATGGGCTTCCCTTCGCCACCTGCAGTTAGTTATCTACCTCATTAAATTCTTAATGCCGTTATAGCTCTGCTAAAATCACACTCATGTTAAAGAACGATTGTTTGTATTTGTGTAAGAACAAATGGTGATATTGACTCGACAATGAATGCATAGTTATACAGATTCTTACGATATATTTTGCCAATTTTGATTTTAAAATATGATGAAATATTCAAACAAAATGGTTCATTCTTATAGCACAACAATAATCAATGTAGCTGGTGTTTAGCTATATATAATGGTGATACAGACTAACATCTACAAAACCTCATAGACCTTCTCATTTGATGAGAACTCCTACTGTACTCTTGAGAACTAAACAAAACAGCTAATATTCCTACCCACATTCCTACTCACCATGTCGTAGCAGTGATTTGTCGCGAGCACCAAGGCATCGATGGGCGAAGTGTGGTTTGCCACGGCTATGCCTCCTTTCTTGGGGGCGTTTTCGACGTCGTGGAACGTCGCCACCAGCGACAACGACCCGGCTATGAAGTCGAAGCAGAACACCATGAGCTTACTGTTGAGCCACCTCTTGAAGTTTCCATCCGGCAGCAGGCCGATGGCGGACATGCACACGACCAAGTTGAGGAAACCCAGCAGGAGGATTATCAGCCGCAGGGGGAAGAGGATCAGGTAGCGTATGAGGAACCCCAACATCCAGCAGAGCGTGAGCCGGAACGAAATGAATTCGTAAGCCTTGTTGGTGCGGGACAGGAGGTTCCACTGGGGTAGCTCCTCGGGCTCAAAGTATTTTGTGACGCTGTCGTCCGTGATGGCGGCCATCCCGGCCGCGACGTAGTTCAGGATGTGGTCGAGGTGGAAGTCCTCTTTGGCGTCCTCGTCCATGCCCAGAGCTTTCGGATGGTTCGGGGTGAAGATGGGCCGGCTGATGTCGTCCATGGACACGTCCAATTCGTCGGCGTTGCTCTGCCATCTAGGCGGACGTTTCTTCTCGACCTTTTCCTGCCCGAAGTTGAAGAGCTTCTTCAGTACGCTGATGTAGAGCTTCCGAAGACCCAGGTAATGGTGGACCGTCGCCGAGAGCAGGAGGATGACAAACACGACGACGTAAAGGCACCACACTAAAGACCACAGGACCTCCATGTTTTTCCCCCCACGTGGCTTTTCAACTCTAGCGACTATAACCCCAAAACGACAAAAAGCACACACGTTCTTTTCAGTCCCTTGAGAGTACCATACACAGTCGGCTCTTGGCTAATCCATTTTCTAAACATGACCCAAGACAAATAAGACACCACTCACAATATGTTGGGTTTTCCAACTTAGTCAAAACATGTTTTCATACCAACAACTTATAGTCCACATACCACATATATTCCCTGTAGGATACTTTTCAGAGTAGAACTAAAGTTAAGGTTTACAGTATTACACTAAGCTGGAAAGATGGAAAATAACAATTGAAATATTCCTCCAATACTGTATTGCCAGTATCTTCAATATACTAAATGCAGATAAGTCTATAACCACATACTACCTACAATTAACGTGTTCCTATTACGCTAAGACAATCAACTAATTATCCAACAAATATACCAACTATAGAACACTCCCAAATTATCACATTTACATAGATGGCAAAGGAGTTACTATCATACGAGGTAGTTCCGTATGAGAGTTCAAAGGTTGTTCATGAATGGCAGAGGCAAGGGACAGTGACATTGCCCTTGCAATCAGGACAAGGCCCTAGAGACTAATCATATATGATTAGCGCCCGAGCCTCCTCTCCACCCAAGCTAGGACCAGGGAGGGCCAGGCAGTGGCTGCTGATGACTCAGCAGATAGACCTATAGGCTTCCCCCAAACCCCCATAACCTTAGCTCACAAGGATGGTAAGGTTGCAGACACTAATGGCACTAACGAGTCTGAGCGGGACTCGAACCCCCGTCTGGCAAACACCAGACAGAGACGTTACCAATCAGGCCACAACAACATCTGAATGATATGATAAAAGATGTTACGTTGTGATTTACTAAAACACTATTAACTGTTTCTTGAAATACGCTGTTAAAGTGTGGCTTTTTAAATTCTAGAGTGTACCTATAAAGTGTGAAATTATAATACAATACTTAGAATGATATAAGAGTTGTAGGGGAGTAACTAAAAAGACAATGTAGAATTTTTCACGATCTGCATTGCAGTATATATTGTAATACTGTATATATGTACTGTATATAATGAAAAAGCATTCTGTAAAATGTAAATCACCTGTGCATACACTGTATATGAGGAAAAAGCACTGTATAAATTATAAACATTTAGCAGGGGGTACAGGAGGGTACTCTATACAGCCCTACCTTGTTACAATTAATGTAAAAATAAACATTAAGTATAAAATACATACAATAAGCGTAAAGAACTGGCAGACGGGGAAACGGACACTAAACACATACTGTACAATTAACCCTTTTACCCCCAATGGACGTACTGGTACGTTTCACAAAACTCATCCCTTTACCCCCCATGGACATACCGGTACGTCCTTGCAAAAAACTGCTATTTACATTTTTATTTGCATATTTTTCATAATTTTTTGAGAAACTTCAGGCATTTTCCAAGAGAATGAGACCAACCAGACCTCTCTATGACGAAAATTAAGGCTGTTAGAGCAATTTAACCCTTTCACCCCCAAAGGACGTACCGGTACGTTCTTGCAAAACACTGTTAATTACATGTTTTTACAAATTTTTGATAATTCTATGAGAAACTTCAAGCATTTTCCAAGAGAATGAGACCAACCTGACCTCTCTATGACAAAAATTAAGGCTGTTAGAGCAATTTAAAAAAATATACTGCAAAATGTGCTTGAAAAAAATAACCCCTGGGGGTTAAGGGTTGGAAAGTTCCAAATAGCCTGAGGGTAAAAGGGTTAAGAAGTCCAATAAAGCCTATTGAAGGCTGATAGCAAAGCAGTGCATAATCAAGAGGCGCAAGGTTAGTAATGCGAGCGAGAAATGAAGCTTCGTACACAAGAGGAGTAACGACACTAGAAATAAGTTAGAATATCAAGTCAGACCTTACCATACCTGGGGCATTAGGTAATAGACATCCCCGAACAATTATCTTTTATATATCGGTAACTAGAAAAATACAATAATTGACCTTCCCCTATCGGTAACTAGAAAAATACAATAATTGACCTTCCCCTATCGGTAACTAGAAAAATACAATAATTGACCTTCCCCTATCGGTAACTAGAAAAATACAATAATTGACCTTTCCCTATCGGTAACAAGAAAAATACAATAATTGACCTTCCCCTATCGGTAACTAGAAAAATACAATAATTGACCTTCCCCTATCGGTAACTAGAAAAATACAATAATTGACCTTCCCCTATCGGTAACTAGAAAAATACAATAATTGACCTTCCCCTATCGGTAACTAGAAAAATACAATAATTGACCTTCCCCTATCGGTAACTAGAAAAATACAATAATTGACCTTTCCCTATCGGTAACAAGAAAAATACAATAATTGACCTTCCCCTATCGGTAACTAGAAAAATACAATAATTGACCTTCCCCAAAAGTCATCAATTGGTTCTAAAAGATATGACGTTAGTCGATTTTTTCATAGAAAAAGTGACATATATTCTCTATACACATTAATAAATATGAAAAAATACTTACATTAATACTCTAAGCTTCCAGAGGAGATACAGTACCGTAAAGTACAGCATTTAATTATTATCGTATGATTCGGAGACCAACGCGAGGTTACATAAAAAGAAGTTGGATTTTAATATTTAAGAAGAGCGACGGGAAGAGGAGCCTTACCGGACTGTGTATTTCAATGCTGAGATAACAGACAAAAAACAATGACATCCTTAGTTATACAACACCAAATAGAAAAGACAAAAAGTCATTTGTATGAAGAAGAGGGTTTGAAAATCCTTTTATGTAAAAATATCTGTTTAAAATCAATTTTCCCTCATCTATAAGGCCGGGAGCATACTAGTGACTCTGTGGCGCCACAAAGCCACAGCATCGTGTGGCGGGGATGTGGTATCCCATAGGTCTCCATTGTTCTCAAGTTTTGCCGCGCAAACTAGCGACTGTGGCAAGCGACTGTGGCTCTCTGTCGCTCATCCCCGCCACAGGCGTGGCGTGGCTTTGAAAACAATGGAAACCTATGGGAGACCACATCCCCGCCACACGATGCTGTGGCTTTGTGGCCCCACAGAGTCGCTAGTGTGCTCCCGGCCCAACTGTGTTTGATCTCGAGTAAATTGATGCTTCTTTTGTCATTTCAGTTACGGTTCATTCTCCGTTATATAAGTGCGAATGCACCGTATCTGAAAGGAGGTACTGTAAATGCATCGAGTTATATAAGACCAAACGAGCACAACATCAGTAATGTAAAATGGGAAAGGAAGTCATGACTTGAGAACTTTTCTAATAACTGTAATGACATTTTGTCCTTCTCAGTCAATGCATGCTCTGTATTTGGTGTTATATAATTGTGAATAAATATCGACAAACATTGCTTTATGTCATGCCAGGTTCTCCTCATGACTATGACAAGTTTCGAAGTAGATTCGTTTGTATTTTTCCTAACTATACAAACCCCTCATTCTTTACATAAGAATATGACTTAAGCGATGCTTGGCAAGACTGTTAAAACTTTTAACGAGGTGTTAACAACCATATTGGTTGCTACCAGTCGATAGGAGGGAAGCACTGGACCCCTGCTCACTCACTACGACTCTAAGGGGGTAGGTGATGGCGAGTAATGTGTGTAAAGAGCTCCCGATGTGTATAATTAGGAAAAATGATATTTTCCTTATAAAATAAATTTTTGAATATACTTACCCGGTGAATATATAATAGCTGACGTCTCCGACGGCTCGACAGATTTCAAAAACTCGCGAGCGATCGCCATGAAGGTTGCGGGTGTGCCCACCAGCGCCGACTATCGGCCAGATACCGCATATACTTGTCAATCTCTCCAGTTCTTCTCAGTCCGCTGGGTCTCTATCGGGGAGGAAGGGAGGGCCTTTAATCTTATATATTCACCGGGTAAGTATATTCAAAAATTTATTTTATAAGGAAAATATCATTTTTAAATATTAAACTTAGCCGGTGAATATATAATAGCTGATTCACACCCATGGTGGTGGGTAGAGACCAGTATTAATACAATAAAGGCGTATATGCTCAAGAGTTTTTTGACAAATATTTCATAAAAAACTTTTGACAAATATTTCATAAAAAACCAACTCAAGTATAGGTACCTGGCAAGGAAGCTGACTCTGACGATTACTCTGCCTCATTAGTCCGCTTTCCTCACGAAGCCCAGCCATCCTCTCAGGATGCTGAAAGACTCCCAGGAGCTGTTATATCCATGGCGAACACCCCTATAACAGGACCTCATCAATACCCTTAATCTGGGCGCTCTCATGAAACAACATTTGACCACCCGCCAAATCAAAAAGGATGCGAAAGACTTCCTAGTCTTCCGTACAACCCAAGACAAGATTAAAAACATTTCAAGAGAAGATTAAAAGTCCTCATAAAGAGTCTGGACGTCTTTTAAGTAAAATGAAGCGAACACCGACTTGCTCCTCCAAAAGGTCGCGTCCATAATACTTTGAAGAGACCTGTTTTGCTTAAAAGCCACCGAAGTTGCTATCGCTCTCACTTCGTGCGTCTTGACCTTAAGCAAACAACGATCTTTCTCATTTAAATGAGAATGTGCCTCCCGGATTAAAAGTCTAATAAAGTACGATAACGCATTTTTAGACATGGGCAATGAGGGCTTCTTAATGGAGCACCATAAGGCCTCAGAACCACCTCGTAATGGTTTAGTTCGAGTTAAGTAAAACTTGAGCGCTCTAACGGGGCACAGCACTCTTTCAACTTTGTTACCTACGATTTCTGACAGACTAGGTATTTCAAAAGATTTAGGCCAAGGACGAGACGGCAGTTCGTTCTTGGCCAAAAAACCAAGTTGAAGCGAACATGTAGCTTTATTTGTAGAGAAGTCGATGTTCTTACTAAAAGCATGGATCTCACTGACCCTTTTAGCCGAAGCCAAGCACACCAAAAAAAGTGTCTTGAGGGTGAGATCCTTCAGGGAGGCTGAATGCAATGGCTCAAACCTGTCTGACACTAGGAACCTTAGGACCACGTCTAAGTTCCAAGCGGGAGTTGACATACGACGCTCCTTAGAGGTCTCGAAGGACTTAAGGAGATCTTGGAGATCTTTGTTATTTGACAGATCCAAGCCTCTATGTCTGAAAACAGATGCCAACATGCTTCTGTAGCCCTTAATAGTGGGAGCAGAGAGGGAGCGAACATTTCTCAGATGCAGGAGAAAGTCCGCAATTTGGGCTACAGAGGTACTGGAAGAGGAAATAGAGGAGGACTTGCACCACTCTCTAAAGACCTCCCACTTCGACTGGTAGACCTTGATAGTAGATGATCTCCTAGCCCTCGCGATCGCTCTGGCTGCCTCCTTCGAAAATCCTCGAGCTCTTGAGAGTCTTTCGATAGTCTGAAGGCAGTCAGACGAAGCGCGGGGAGGCTTTGATGAAGACTCCTTACGTGGGGCTGCCGTAAGAGATCCATCCGTAAAGGCAGACTCCTTGGGACGTCTACCAGCCATTGAAGTACCTCTGTGAACCACTCTCTCGCGGGCCAGAGGGGAGCAACCAACGTCAACCTTGTCCCTTCGTGAGAGGCGAACTTCTGCAAAACCTTGTTGATGATCTTGAACGGCGGAAATGCGTAAGTGTCCATGTGAGACCAGTCCAACAGAAAGGCATCTATGTGGGCCGCCTCTGGATCTGGGACTGGAGAGCAATAAGTCGGGAGCCTTTTGGTCAGTGAGGTCGCAAAGAGGTCTATGGTGGGCTGACCCCAAGTCATCCAAAGACTCTTGTACACGTCCTTGTGGAGGGTCCATTCTGTAGGGATCACCTGACCTCTCCGACTGAGACAGTCCGCCAAGACGTTCAATTTCCCCTGGACGAACCTCGTCAACAGTGAGATGCCTCGATCTTTTGACCAGATGAGGAGGTCCCTTGCGATGACGAACAGAGTGTGGGAGTGAGTGCCTCCTTGCTTGGAGATGTACGCCAAGGCTGTGGTGTTGTCCGCATTCACTTCTACCACCTTGTTTCGAAGAAGACTCTCAAAACTCGTCAAGGCCAAGTGAACAGCCAACAGCTCCTTGCAGTTGATGTGAAGGCTCCTCTGATCTGTCGTCCAAAGACCCGAACATTCCAGACCGTCCAGAGTCGCTCCCCAACACAAATCCGACGCGTCTGAAAATAACACGTGGTTTGGGTTCTTGACTGCCAGGGACAGACCCTCTCGAAGACCTATATTGCTGTCCCACCAGCTCAGGCACGTCTTTACTGGTTCGGAGATCGGGATCGAGACCGCCTCCAAAGTCTTGTTCTTGTTCCAATGGGAGTCTAGATGGAACTGGAGGGGGCAAAGGTGAAGTCTCCCTAGAGAGATAAATTGTTCCAGGGATGACAGCGTACCTAGGAGGCTCATCCAACTTCTCACAGAGCAATGGTCTTTCCTCAGCATGAGGCGGACTTTGAGCAAGGCTTGCTCTATCCTGGTGGCAGACGGAAAAGCCCGAAAAGCTAGACTGTGAATCTCCATCCCCAAATAGAGAATCGTTTGGGAGGGAGTCAGCTGAGACTTCTCTATGTTCACCAACAGTCCCAACTCCTTTGCAAGATCCAACGTCCATTGAAGGTCCTGCAGACAGCGATGACGGGACGACGCTCTGAGCAGCCAGTCGTCCAGGTACAGGGAGGCTCGAATCCCCGATAAATGTAGAAATTTTGCTACATTTCTCATGAGCCTCGTAAAAACAAGAGGAGCAGGGCTGAGGCCGAAGCACAGTGCTCGGAATTGGTACACCACATTCCTGTATACAAACCTCAGATACGGTTGAGAATCCGGGTGTATAGGAATGTGGAAGTACGCATCCTGCAGGTCGAGAGAGACCATCCAGTCTCCCTCTCTGACCGCTGCTAGAACGGATTTGGTAGTCTCCATCGTAAATTTTGTTTTGACAACAAAAACGTTGAGTGCACTGACATCCAGCACCGGCCTCCAACCTCCTGTATGCTTTGGTACTAGGAAGAGACGGTTGTAAAACCCCGGTGATTGAAGGTCCGAGACTTTCACCACCGCACCCTTCTCTTGCAACTGAGACACCTGCAGATGTAATGCCTGCCTCTTTGACTCCTCTCGATACCTGGGAGAGAGGTCTAAAGGGACTTTTACTAGAGGAGGTCTCCGTACAAAAGGTATTTTGTACCCTCCTTTAGCAACAAAACAGACTCCCGGTCTGCACCCCTCTTCTCCCAGGCCTGCCAGAAGTTGTTCAGTCTGGCCCCTACCGCTGTCTGAGGACGTGGGCAGTCAGACTCTGCCACGGGAGGACTTAGATCCTCTCCTCTTGCCTCTCTTACTATCGGCACGAGCGCCTCCCTTACTGGGGGCTCTGCCACGAAAGGGCGGGATAAACCTCGTTGCTGGAGTATCGAGCTTAGGTCTAACGACATAAGATGATGAAGGAGCAGCCTTACGCGCTGACGTAGCCATCAAGTCGTGGGTATCCTTCTGCACCAGAGAAGCTGCGATATCCTTAATCAACTGCTGAGGGAACAAGGCAGATGACAACGGTGCAAAGAGAAGCTCTGACCTTTGACAGGGAGTTACTCCTGCAGAAAGGAACAAACAAAGAGTCTCCCTCTTCTTAAGGACTCCTGCCGTAAAGGTAGCAGCGAGCTCATTAGAGCCATCACGGATAGCTTTGTCCATGCAGGACATAATTAGCACGGATACATCACGGTCGGCCGAAGAGATCTTCCTGCTCAAGGCTCCCAGCGACCAATCCAAGAAGTTAAAAACATGTTATTTTTATTAATAAAATAAATTTTTGAATATACTTACCCGATAATCATGTAGCTGTCAACTCCGTTGCCCGACAGAATTCTATGGAGGGATACGCCAGCTATCACAATACTAGAAGGGGGTGTACTTACAGCGCCACCTGTGGCCAGGTACTCAAGTACTTCTTGTTGACACCTCCTCAATTATTCCTCGGTCCACTGGTTCTCTCTGGGGAGGAAGGGAGGGTCGATTAAATCATGATTATCGGGTAAGTATATTCAAAAATTTATTTTATTAATAAAAATAACATTTTTCAATATTAAACTTACCCGATAATCATGTAGCTGATTCACACCCAGGGAGGTGGGTGAAAACCAGTGTACAAGATTAAAGGATAGCTAAGTATCCCATATTTCATATAACAGTTATCTCAAATAACAATGAAATAATAAGTACCTGGTAAGGAAGTCGAATAGAACCGTTACTCTGCCTCTTTATTTAAAGTTCGTCTTCCTTACTGAGCGCAGCGTTCCTCTTGGAGGCTGAATCAACCCAAAGGTGCCAAAGTACACGGGGTTGCAACCCCTACTAAAGGACCTCTACCAAACCTTTAACCTAGGCGCTTCTCAAGAATGAATAGACCACCCGCCAAATCCAAGGATGCGGAAGGCTTCTTAGCCTACCGTAACAACCATAAAAACAACAATAAAAGTATTCAAGAGAAAGGTTAAAAAAGGTTATGGGATTAAGGGAATGTAGTGGCTGAGCCCTCACCTACTACTGCACTCGCTGCTACGAATGGTCCCAGGGTGTAGCAGTTCTCGTAAAGAGACTGGACATCTTTCAGATAAAATGATGCAAACACTGACTTGCTCCTCCAATAGGTTGCATCCATTATGCTCTGCAGAGAACGGTTTTTATTAAAGGCCATCGAAGTAGCTACAGCTCTTACTTCGTGGGTCCTTACCTTCAGCAATGCAAGGTCTTCCTCCTTTAAGTGAGAATGTGCTTCTCTGATCAGAAGCCTTATATAATACGAAAGCCCATTCTTGGACATGGGTCTCGAGGGTTTCTTGATGGCACACCATAAGGCTTCTGACTGTCCTCGAATAGGTTTAGACCTCTTAAGATAATATTTGAGAGCTCTGACAGGGCAAAGAACTCTCTCTAGTTCGTTACCTACCATGTTGGAGAGGCTAGGTATTTCGAACGATCTAGGCCAAGGACGTGAAGGAAGCTCGTTCTTTGCTAGGAATCCAAGCTGAAAAGAACATGTCGCAGATTCGGTTGTGAAACCAATGTTCTTGCTGAAGGCATGAACCTCACTGACTCTCTTAGCTGTTGCAAGGCAAACGAGAAAAAGAGTCTTGAGGGTGAGGTCCTTGAAGGAAGCTGACTGGAGAGGTTCGAACCTAGATGTCATAAGGAACCTTAAGACTACGTCTAGATTCCAGCCTGGAGTGGAAAGACGACGTTCTTTAGACGTCTCAAAAGACTTGATAATGTCTTGAAGGTCCTTGTTGGAAGACAGGTCCAAACCTCTGTGGCGGAGAACTGAAGCCAACATGCTCCTATATCCTTTAATCGTAGGTGCTGAAAGGGATCTCTCATTCCTAAGATGTAGAAGGAAGTCAGCTATTTGGATCACAGAGGTATAGGTGGAGGAAATTGAATTGGCTCTACACCAGCTTCGGAAGACCTCCCACTTAGACTGGTAGACTCTACGAGTGGAAACTCTTCTAGCTCTGGCAATCGCACTGGCTGCCTCCTTCGAAAAGCCTCTAGCTCTAGCGAATCTTTCGACAGTCTGAAGGCAGTCAGCCGAAGAGCGTGGAGGTTTGGGTGCAACCTGTCTACGTGAGGTTGACGTAGAAGGTCCACTCTTAGAGGTAGAGTCCTGGGGAAGTCGACTAGCCATTGACGTACCTCTGTGAACCATTCTCTTGCAGGCCAAAGGGGAGCAACCAGCGTCAGCCGTGTCCCTTCGTGCGAGACGAATTTCTGCAGAACTTTGTTTATTATCTTGAACGGAGGGAATGCGTACAGGTCGAGATGGGACCAGTTCAGTAGAAAGGCATCCACATGAACTGCTGCAGGGTCTGGAACAGGGGAACAATACAGCGGAAGTCTCTTGGTTATGGTGGTGGCAAACAGATCTATGGTAGGTTGACCCCACAAGGTCCAAAGTCTGTTGCACACACTCTTGTGGAGGGTCCATTCCGTGGGAATGACCTGATTCCTTCTGCTTAGGCGATCCGCTGAAACATTCATATCGCCCTGGATGAACCTCGTGACCAGAGTGAGGTTTAGACCTCTTGACCAAATGAGGAGGTCCCTTGCGATCTCGTAAAGGCTCCTCGAATGGGTCCCTCCTTGCTTGGAGATGTAAGCCAAGGCTGTGGTGTTGTCTGAGTTCACCTCCACCACTTTGCCTAGCAGGAGGGACTTGAAGTTCAACAGGGCTAGATGAACTGCTAGCAGTTCCTTGCAGTTGATGTGGAGAGATCCTTGTTCCTCGTTCCACACTCCCGAGCATTCCCGTCCGTCCAAGGTTGCACCCCAGCCCGAGTCCGATGCATCTGAGAAGAGATGAAGATTGGGGGTCTGAATGGCCAATGATAGACCCTCCTAGAGAAGGAGGTTGTGCTTCCACCACAGGAGAGTGGTCTTCATCTCTTGGTTGATAGGGATAGAGACTGCTTCTAGAGTCGAGCCCTTGTCCCAATGAGCTGCAAGATGGAATTGAAGAGGGCGGAGGTGGAGTCTTCCTAGCTCGACAAACAGGGCCAGTGATGAAAGGGTCCCTGTGAGACTCATCCACTGTCTCACTGAGCAATTGCTCCTCTTCAGCATGCTCATGATGCACTCTAGGGCTTGGCTTATCCTGGGGGCCGATGGAAAAGCCCGAAAATCCTGACTCCGAATCTCCATTCCCAGGTACACAATGGATTGGGAGGGAATGAGTTGAGATTTCTCTATATTGACTAATAGACCAAGGTCTCTGATTAAGTCTAAAGTCCAACTGAGGTTCTCCAGACAACGACGACTCGTGGAGGCTCTCAACAGCCAGTCGTCTAGGTAGAGGGAGGCTCTGATGTTCGACAAGTGTAGGAATTTTGCTACATTCCTCATCAGATGAGTAAAGACCATAGGAGCTGTGCTTAGGCCAAAGCACAGGGCTTGGAACTGATAGACAACCTTTCCGAAAACGAATCTCAGGAAAGGTTGGGAGTCTGGATGAATGGGAACGTGAAAGTATGCATCTTTCAAGTCCAACGAGACCATCCAGTCCTCCTGTCTGACCGCTGCTAAGACCGACTTGGTCGTCTCCATCGTGAACGTCTGCTTGGTGACATACTCGTTGAGAGAGCTGACGTCCAGCACCGGTCTCCAACCTCCTGTCTTCTTGGCCACAAGAAAGAGACGGTTGTAGAAGCCCGGGGATTGATGGTCCCGGACTATAACCACTGCCTTCTTCTGCACCAGTAGCGACACCTCCTGTTGCAATGCTAGCCTCTTGTCCTCTTCTTTGTAGTTGGGAGAGAGGTTGATGGGTGATGTGGTCAGAGGTGGTTTGAGGCAGAATGGAATCCTGTAACCGTTCCTCAGCCAACTGACAGACTGTGCGTCTGCACCTCTCTTCTCCCAGGCTCGCCAGAAGATCTTGAGTCTGGCTCCTACTGTTGTCTGGAGAAACGGAGAGTCAGTTATTTCCTTTTGATGTCCTGGATCCTTTCCTAGACTTGCTCCTGTGAGAGTCTGGACGGGAGCTTCCTCGGCTGGGGGCTCTACCACGAAAGGGCGGTATGAACCTCGTAGCAGGTGTATCAGCAACTGGGGAGCGATAAGTCTTGGGGACTGAGGTGGCAACCTTAGACTTACGAGCTGATGAGGCTACAAGATCGTGCGTATCCTTTTGTATCAGGGCAGCAGACAAGTCCTTAACTAGCTCTTCGGGAAAGAGGAACTTCGAGAGCGGAGCAAAAAGGAGTTGTGACCGTTGGCAAGGTGTAATGCTGGCGGAAAGGAAGGTACACAGTTGTTCCCTTTTCTTCAACACCCCTGATACAAACAACGACGCTAGCTCACCCGATCCATCTCTGATGGCCTTATCCATACAGGACATTAAAAGCATGGCAGAATCTTTGTCCGCAGGAGAAGTTTTCTTGCTGAGGGCCCCCAGGCACCAGTCGAGAAAGTTGAACATTTCAAATGCTCTGAACATCCCTTTCAGTAAGTGATCCAGGTCTGAGAAGGTCCAACAAACCTTCGAGCGTCTCATAGCAGTTCTCCGAGGCGAGTCCACCAGACTTGAGAAGTCAGCCTGGGCAGAGGCAGGTACTCCCAAGCCTGGTGCTTCCCCTGTGGCATACCAAACGCTCGCTTTCGAAGTGAGCTTCGTTGGAGGGAACATGAAGGAAGTCTTGCCAAGGTGTTGTTTAGACTGCAGCCACTCCCCTAAGATCCTTAAAGCCCTCTTAGAGGATCTAGCTAGGACAAGCTTAGTATAGGAGGACTTAGCTTGTTGTACGCCCAGCGAAAACTCAGATGGAGGAGAGCGGGGAATAGCAGAGACAAAGTGGTCTGGGTAAATCTCCCTGAGTAGAGCCAAGACCTTACGAAAATCAATAGACTGTGGAGAAAGCTTGGATTCGTCCACGTCTGATGAGGGATCAAGGTGTGCCTCCTCATCATCCGACACCTCATCACCAGAGTGTAGCGAAGAGATCGGACAAGAATGCTGAACCGCAGAGTCAGAACGGGTAGGAACAACAACAGAGGTTTCCTCTTCCAGTAACTGTTGAGGGAAAACCTGAGGCTCAGACTGCAAAGGCTGAACAACAGACGAAGTAGAAGGAAGGCGCATGGGTGAAGGAGGTTGACTCCTAGCAAGAGAGGTTGAACCCAAGGGTTGCGCTTGCTGAGCGGAGGACGGAGGCGGAGTAGCCCGTTCCTGTTCCTGTGATATAAGCGGAGCATGATGAGGTTGAGGCTGCGCAGAACAAGGTAAAGTTCTCGCAAGCTGAGGCTCCTGAGGCGCAAGTCCAGGGTGTAGAGGAGCTTGCCTAGAGGAGGGTTGAGCTCGCTGCAGCGATGGCTGAGCAGACTGACTCATAGACGGGAGAGGTTGTTGTACCTCAACCGAGAGTTGCACCACTGGTGGAGCAGCAAGGAGAGGCGGAGGAAGAGTGGAATAATCCTCCTGATCCCAACGTAAAGGTTGCCTTAAAGAAGGCTGAGGCTGAACACCACTGGGAACAGCGAACTCAGAAAGTGGCTCAACATCGTACGCCTGGCAGATGGTGCTGCGACCAGGCGGAGCGAGCGCAGGCTGGGCGAGCGCAGGCGGAGCGAGAACAGGTGGAGGGAGTGTAGGCGGAGGAGGAGGTGCAACACTCTCAGCCCGACACTCACGCATCAAGTCCGAAAGCTGAGCTTGCATGGACTGAAGCAGAGTCCACTTGGGATCGGAAGAAACGATAGTAGACTGAGGTAAAGCCTTAACAGTCGAGCTCTGTTGTGGCAGAACCTTACTCCTCTTGGGCGGAGTACAGTCGACAGATGACTGAGGCGAGTCAGAGCTGAGCCAATGACTGCAACCTGGCTGAGCACTCGCGGACTGGACTCTACGTTTAAGCGGTCTCGAGACCTGAGACCAACGTTTCTTCCCCGACAGTTGATCAGCGGACGAGAATAAGACGGGCTCAATCGTCTGCAGGTGGGAGTGACGGTCTTTGTGAGGAAAACAGTGAAGAGTGAGAAGAACTCCTCCTAACTCTACCTCTCTCTAACTTAGTTGAATATTTTAAAAGACGGACAAATTCCAATTCGGAAAGTCCGGCGCATTCCTCACATCGATTTTCTAACTGACAGGGCCTGTCCCTACAGTCAGAACAAGCGGTGTGAGGATCTACCGAGGCCTTCGGAATACGTCTATTGCAAGACCTACATCGTCTATGGGAGGGAGCTTGCGAAATGTCAGACATCTTGTAATCCAAAGAGTTAGCCAAAGGGGGTTCCAAAAACAAGCAAAAATCGTTATCGTTATATCAGAACTATATAAAAGCTATCTAGCTAATATAAGAAGGATTCCAGTAAAGCGACAGCCGTTAATCTGAGAGAATACTTCACCAAATATCCGTGAATAAACTCGAAGACCATAAGCGTATCCCAGAACGTCTTGCCGGAAGCACGACAGAGGAATAATTGAGGAGGTGTCAACAAGAAGTACTTGAGTACCTGGCCACAGGTGGCGCTGTAAGTACACCCCCTTCTAGTATTGTGATAGCTGGTGTATCCCTCCATAGAATTCTGTCGGGCAACGGAGTTGACAGCTACATGATTATCGGGTAAGTTTAATATTGAAAATTCGAAGGCCCTATAAACCCCTTTGAGGAGATGATCAAGGTCCGAAGAGGACCAGCAAACTTTTGAGCGTCTCATGGCCAGGCGACGGGGAGAGTCTACGAGGCTTGAGAAGTCTCCCTGGGCAGAGGCAGGAACTCCCAAGCCGAGAACTTCTCCCGTGTCATACCAAACGCTCGCTCTAGAAGCCAGTTTAAAAGGGGGGAAAGCAAAGGCCGTCTTCCCCAAACTCCTCCTGGCGATCAACCAGTCGCCTAGTAAATGCAAAGCTCTCTTAGAAGAGCGAGAGAGCACTAGCTTAGTAAACGACGGCGTCGAAGCAGCTAGGCCTAGCGTAAACTCTGATGGAGGCGAACGAGGAGCAGCAGTCACAAAATGGTCAGGAAAAAGTTCCTTAAAAATCAGCATGATCTTTTTAAAATCAAGAGAGGGCTGAGCAACTTTAGGCTCTTCTCCATCTGACAAAGTCCCCAAAGGCATATCAGTTGGAAGGGGATCAGCGACTTCCTCATCGGACGGAACTTCGTCCGACAACTGCCGAGTCTCATGATACGGAGAGACATGCCGAGGAGGCAACGCTTGACAGGCAATGTCAACAAGCAACGGAGCAGCAGCAGCAGAAGAGGAAACGACGTCACGTCGCTGCTGAAAGGACTGAAAGTCTTGTGACTGACCAACAACAACAGCTGAAGTTGATTGTCGCTCGACATCACGTCGGACCTGCATTGACTGCAGAGTCTGAGCAGGCAAAACAACTTCCGACTGCGGTGACAGACGCTCAACGTTACATCGAGGCAACGGAGCCGGTCGGCGAACGTCAGTGTGGGGCTGCGGCGGCAGCAGCTGAACATCAGTCTGAGACTGTAGCAAAGGGGGATCCATGTCACGTGACTGACGTGAATGACTAGGCACACGACTAGCATCGCGTTTCAAAGCACTAGAAACGTTAGCACTAACGTCAAACGGACGAGAAAACACTCGTTTAGGCGGCTGAAGGCCAGAGTCACGTTCAACGCACTGGCGACCCGCAAGCAAAGGATCATCGTGAACCTGATCAAAGTCATACTCTTCCATAAGGGAGGCAAGCTTAGACTGCATGTCCCGCAGGACAACCCACTTCGGATCAACGGGAGTCGGAACGGGCCGTGACGTCGGTAACGTCTGCGTTGGCAAAACATTGCCTCTACCGAGACCCTCGGACCCCGTGTTACGCTTTCGCTTAACAGGCGAACAGTCATCCGATGACTGCAAATGGTCAGAGCTGCCCCAATGGCTACAGCCAGGACGCTGGACCTATCCTGAAGGGACTGACTTTCGCTTTAAGGGTCTAGATACCTTGCGCCAAGGTTTCTTATGCGATAAGTCTTCGGAGGACGAGGAGAACTTAGTCTCACCCGTCTTATGGTAAGGACGATCTTGACGAGAAACGTCTGATACCAAAGAGGGAACGTCTGTACGTTGGTTTACGCCTCTCGCCCCCTTAAGTCCTACGACATTACTTCTCCCTGGTGCAGGGGAGCCTGAAAGAGGTCTCGGACTAGGGGAGCGACAAGCACGAAGACGAACCCTCGGTCACAACACTAAACACATTTTGCGCACTTATCACTTTATCACTTAGATTTTCTGTTTTACCACTCTGACACTTCAACAACTTACCATCTGACATAAGTTGGTTTCTGTCCGATGCTAAGGACTCAACTTTTTCGCCTAAAGCTTGAATCGCTAAAAACATATCCCGCATGGATGGTTCATGAGTGCTAGTAGGGGGTTCAGGAACAACTACTACAGGGGAAGGATTAGGTTCAGGGGCATGGGAGGAGGAAAATTCCAAAGATCTAGAGGAGCTTCTCCTCACCCTATCTCTCTCAAGCTTACGAGTATATTTTTCATACTCAAGCCATTCGAATTCCGACAAGACCACGCACTCCTCACACCGATCTCCTAATTGGCAGGATTTACCCCGGCAATTAGAACAAACAGTATGAGGGTCGATAGAGGCCTTGGGAAGACGTTTGTTACAATCCCTCGCACACTTGCGATATACAGGAGAAGGGTCAGCCATTTTAAACAATCAGAGAAAATCCAAGTCAAAACCAAAATCATCAACAATAAACACCAGCCAAAAAAAGGGTTTCAAAAGTTTAATTGAAGAAACACACCAACACAGCGAAAGCCAATAAACAACCAAAACAAAGTACTTCACCAATTCGGTCGAAAACTCGAGGTCTAAAGCGAGTGGAACCAACTTGTCGACAAGACCGACAGAGAAGAACTGGAGAGATTGACAAGTATATGCGGTATCTGGCCGATAGTCGGCGCTGGTGGGCACACCCGCAACCTTCATGGCGATTGCTCGCGAGTTTTTGGAATCTGTCGAGCCGTCGGAGACGTCAGCTATTATATACAGTATTCACCGGCTAAGTTTAATATTTAAAAATACAAATTACTTCTAAATTCATCACCCATTCTGACACAAACACAAACCCTTTGTTCTCTACTAAGGAGACTCGCCTCTAGGTGAGTGGAAGTCCTCTTTCCAACCGGTTGGAAACCTTTATCCGAGATTTCTACACTTGAGCATGATAATGCGTAAGGAGTGAGATTCCTGACACATTGTTAACCAGCGGCTTGACAATGGTAGCAGGTCGATGGCCCGTACACTAGAGGAAGGCGAGTGTCAAAACACATCTGTGACTATGTCACAGGCAAAATACACGCAAAGGTTTGCGGCAACGCACGCTTGTGATTTCTCGAGACACACAACACTCCCCTTCGAAAGGAGTGTGGGACATAACGTTTAAAATACAGTGTGAATAATAGCTTCCAGGTACAAGGGGCTACCTACAATGAAATCAGCTGTGACCCCAGAAAGGGGAAGCTGAAGAAAAGAAAGTCAGTTATTCTTTTACATCCATTCCAGACTAAATTCGTAACCTCTGTCCTCGGTCGACTGCTAAAAAAAGTCCTGTGAGAAGAGGTAAGGTAACTACCACAGGGCCTAGGGAACATTTAACAATAGAAACCTGTGTGTTAGGTCTTGCAGGTAGTGGACTTCCGGAGGCCTACTTGTAAAAGCTGCGTCAAAGAAAGGATTTTTCTGAACGCTAGGGACTTGTTTACAATCCTAACATCGTGAGCTCTGGGACGTTGTAGTGGTTTGCGGACTGTGGCCAGAGGTAGCACCCGAACTGCCTAGTGTCCGAATGCCGACCAAAACCCGACGTTCACTACACAAAAAATATACAATGGTGGAATACCCACTTTGATAGGAGATGAAGGTTTGAAATATGGTCAGTAACCTCTCTGGCCTATGCAGAGATCATGCTCTTAGTCGTCATCTCAACTCTCCTGTCATTGACAAAGAGAAGTTCCTCCAGGGACGAGCTCCCCATGTGTACCTGAAGCAGCGCCTTAGTGCCCTTTTCCTTTCTTAAGACACCCATTCTAACAAGATATGACCTGGTACCAGGTATCAGTGTATTTTGAGTCTTTGCCACAAAGTCACAAATGAAAGAAAACTTTTATCTTCTTTGTCTTGACTGATAGATGTCACAAAAGAAACCATAACTCTTGCTGGAGCTAGAAAAAAGACCGCTTCCAACGAAAGCTAAGGTTCGTCGCCAAGGATAGTGGTTCGTACGAAGCCTCCTCCACGGAGCATAGAACTTCAGTCTACTAGAGAGTCATCTTGAATTTATGACTCAATCTGATCATGTTGAGAATCATCCTTAATAGGCAAGATGGAGAAAAGGTGTAGACCCCGAGAATTACCTAAGGATGTTGAGAAATATGCTCTACTGCCACCTGCAGATCTGCACGCCTAGAAAGCAAAGCTTTACCTGGCGAGCTCACATGCTAGAGACTTATTGAGTCTCGCGTGATAGTAGTGGCAGGCTTGGCAAGGCCGGATAATCACTAGGGAGATCATCGGTGGGCTACAGAGTTCAGCTCCATGACAAGAAAATAGTACTTCCTTGTTTCAGGTAATACCCTACAGTTGTCCCATCCATCCATATACCAAGGCACTTCCCCCAATTTTGAGGGGTAGCCGACATCAACAAAGAAACAAAACAAAAAAGGGGACTACTCTCTACATTCCTCTAGCCTAACCAGGGACTCAGCCGAGTTCAGCTGGTACTGCTAGGGTGCCACAGCCCAACCTCCCACAATTCCACCACAGATGAAGCTTCATAATGCTGAATCCCCTACTACTGCTACCTCCGCGGTCATCTAAGGCACCGGAGGAAGCAGCAGGGCCTACCGGAACTGCGTCATAATCGCTCGCCATTCATTCCTATTTCTAGCACGCTCTCTTGCCTCTCTCACATCTATCCTCCTATCACCCAGAGCTTTCTTCACACCATCCATCCACCCAAACCTTGGCCTTCCTCTTGTACTTCTCCCATCAACTCTTGCATTCATCACCTTCTTTAGCAGACAGCCATTTTCCATTCTCTCAACATGGCCAAACCACCTCAACACATTCATATCCACTCTAGCCGCTAACTCATTTCTTACACCCGTTCTCACCCTCACCACTTCGTTCCTAACCCTATCTACTCGAGATACACCAGCCATACTCCTTAGACACTTCATCTCAAACACATTCAATTTCTGTCTCTCCATCACTTTCATTCCCCACAACTCCGATCCATACATCACAGTTGGTACAATCCCTTTCTCATATAGAACTCTCTTTACATTCATGCCCAACCCTCTATTTTTTACTACTCCCTTAACTGCCCCCAACACTTTGCATCCTTCATTCACTCTCTGACATACATCTGCTTCCACTCCACCATTTGCTGCAACAACAGACCCCAAGTACTTAAACTGATCCACCTCCTCAAGTAACTCTCCATTCAACATGACATTCAACCTTGCACCACCTTCCCTTCTCGTACATCTCATAACCTTACTCTTACCCACATTAACTCTCAACTTCCTTCTCTCACACACCCTTCCAAATCTGTCACTAGTCGGTCAAGCTTCTCTTCTGTGTCTGCTACCAGTACAGTATCATCCGCAAACAACAACTGATTTACCTCCCATTCATGATCATTTTCGTCTACCAGTTTTAATCCTCGTCCAAGCACTCGAGCATTCACCTCTCTCACCACTCCATCAACATACAAGTTAAACAACCACGGCGACATCACACATCCCTGTCTCAGCCCCACTCTCACCGGAAACCAATCGCTCACTTCATTTCCTATTCTAACACATGCTTTACTACCTTTGTAGAAACTTTTCACTGCTTGCAACAACCTTCCACCAACTCCATATAACCTCATCACATTCCACATTGCTTCTCTATCAACTCTATCATATGCTTTCTCCAGATCCATAAACGCAACATACACCTCCTTACCTTTTGCTAAATATTTCTCGCAAATCTGCCTTACTGTAAAAATCTGATTCATACATCCCCTACCTCTTCTAAAACCACCCTGTACTTCCAAAATTGCATTCTCTGTTTTATCCTTAATCCTATTAATCATTACTCTACCATACACTTTTCCAACTACACTCAACAAACTAATACCTCTTGAATTACAACACTCATGCACATCTCCCTTACCCTTATATAGTGGTACAATACACGCACAAACCCAATCTACTGGTACCATTGACAACACAAAACACATATTAAACAATCTCAGCAACCATTCAAGTACAGTCACACCCCCTTCCTTCAACATCTCAGCTTTCACACCATCCATACCAGATGCTTTTCCTACTCTCGTTTCATCTAGTGCTCTCCTCACTTCCTCTATTGTAATCTCTCTCTCATTCTCATCTCCCATCACTGGCACCTCAACACCTGGAACAGCAATTATATCTGCCTCCCTATTATCCTCAACATTCAGCAAACTTTCAAAATATTCCGCCCACCTTTTCCTTGCCTCCTCTCCTTTTAACAACCTTCCATTTCCATCTTTCACTGTCTCTTCAATTCTTGCGCCAGCCTTCCTTACTTTCTTCGCTTCTTTCCAAAACTTCTTCTTATTCTCTTCATATGACTGACAGTTGTACTGTTGCTTAATAATACCACGGATTGGTTCAACAGAAGCAGTTAAGAGTGCTGGAAAGCGAGACAGGTTGCCTGAACTCTAGTATGTTGATGTGGAAATTCCAATCTACATCAGACTACTAACCAGACATTCCGTGTTGGAGCCGGTGAGGCTCCACAACCTTAATGCATCTGTAGACTTCATAAGTTCTGGAAGGCAAAATGTTATTTTCATTAGTAAAATAAATTTTTGAATATACTTACCCGATGATCATATAGCTGTCAGCTCTGCTGCCCAACAGAAAAACCTACGGGCGGAATACGCCAGCGATCGCTATACAGGTGGGGGTGTACATCAACAGCGCCATCTGTCGAGTAGGTACTCAAGTACTCTATGTCAACACAGAACCAATTTTCTCCTCGGTCCACTGGGTCTCTATTGGGGAGGAAGGGTGGGTCCTTTAATTTATGATCATCGGGTAAGTATATTCAAAAATTTATTTTACTAATGAAAAATGTTATTTTTATTAGTAATATAAATTTTTGAATATACTTACCCGATAATCATGTAGCTGTCAACTCCGTTGCCCGACAGAATTCTATGGAGGGATACGCCAGCTATCACAATACTAGAAGGGGGTGTACTTACCAGCGCCACCTGTGGCCAGGTACTATAGTACTTCTTGTTGACACCTCCTCAATTTTTCCTCGGTCCACTGGTTCTCTATGGGGAGGAAGGGAGGGTCAATTAAATCATGATTATCGGGTAAGTATATTCAAAAATTTATTTTACTAATAAAAATAACATTTTTCAATATTAAACTTACCCGATAATCATGTAGCTGATTCACACCCAGGGGGGTGGGTGAAAACCAGTGTACAAGATTAAAGGATAGCTAAGTATCCCATATTTCATATAACAGTTATCTCAAATAACAATGAAATAATAAGTACCTGGTAAGGAAGTCGAATTAAACCGTTACTCTGCCTCTTTTTTAAGTTCGTCTTCCTTACTGAGCGCAGCGTTCCTCTTGGAGGCTGAATCAACTCAAAGGTGCTAAAGTATATAGGGCTGCAACCCCTACTAAAGGACCTCTACACAACCTCTAACCCAGGCGCTTCTCAAGAATGAATTGACCACCCGCCAAATCAAAAGGATGCGGAAGGCTTCTTAGCCTACCGTAACAACCATAAAAACAACAATAAAAGCATTCAAGAGAAAGGTTAAAAAAGGTTATGGGATTAAGGGAATGTAGTGGCTGAGCCCTCACCTACTACTGCACTCGCTGCTACGAATGGTCCCAGGGTGTAGCAGTTCTCGTAAAGAGACTGGACATCTTTAAGATAAAATGATGCAAACACTGACTTGCTCCTCCAATAGGTTGCATCCATTATGCTCTGCAGAGAACGGTTTTTATTAAAGGCCATCGAAGTAGCTACGGCTCTTACTTCGTGGGTCCTTACCTTCAGCAACGCAAGGTCTTCCTCCTTTAAGTGAGAATGGGCTTCTCTAATCAGAAGCCTTATATAATACGAAACCCCGTTCTTGGACATGGGCCTCGAAGGTTTCTTGATGGCACACCATAAGGCTTCTGACTGTCCTCGAATAGGTTTAGACCTATTAAGATAATACTTGAGAGCTCTGACAGGGCAAAGAACTCTCTCTAGTTCGTTACCTACCATGTTGGAGAGGCTAGGTATTTCAAACGATCTAGGCCAAGGACGTGAAGGAAGTTCGTTCTTAGCTAAGAATCCGAGCTGAAAAGAACATGTTGCAGATTCGGTCGTGAAACCAATGTTCTTGCTGAAGGCATGAACCTCACTGACTCTCTTAGCTGTTGCAAGGCATACGAGAAAAAGAGTCTTGAGGGTAAGGTCCTTGAAGGAAGCTGACTGGAGAGGTTCGAACCTAGGTGACATAAGGAACCTTAAGACTACGTCTAGGTTCCAGCCTGGAGTGGATAGACGACGCTCTTTAGAAGTCTCAAAAGACTTAAGGATGTCTTGAGGGTCCTTGTTGGAAGAAAGGTCCAAACCTCTGTGGCGGAGAACTGAAGCCAACATACTCCTGTACCCTTTAATCGTAGGGGCTGAAAGGGATCTCTCATTCCTAAGATGTAATAGGAAGTCAGCTATTTGGGTCACAGAGGTATTGGTAGAGGATACTGCATTGGCTCTACACCAGCTCCGGAAGACTTCCCACTTAGATTGGTAGACTCTACGAGTGGAAACCCTTCTTGCTCTGGCAATCGCGCTGGCTGCCTCCTTCGAAAAGCCTCTAGCTCTAGCGAATCTTTCGACAGTCTGAAGGCAGTCAGCCGAAGAGCGTGGAGGTTTGGGTGCAACCTGTCTACGTGAGGTTGACGTAGAAGGTCCACTCTTAGAGGTAGAGTCCTGGGGACGTCGACTAGCCATTGAAGTACCTCTGTGAACCATTCTCTTGCAGGCCAAAGGGGAGCAACCAGCGTCAGCCGTGTCCCTTCGTGCGAGATGAACTTCTGAAGGACTTTGTTTATTATCTTGAACGGTGGAAATGCGTAAAGGTCGAGATGGGACCAGTTCAGCAGAAAAGCATCCACATGAACTGCTGCAGGGTCTGGAACTGGGGAACAGTACAGCGGAAGTCTCTTGGTCATGGAGGTGGCAAACAGATCTATGGTAGGTTGACCCCACAAGGTCCAAAGTCTGTTGCACACACTCTTGTGGAGGGTCCATTCCGTGGGAATGACCTGATTCCTTCTGCTTAGGCGATCTGCTGAGACGTTCATGTTGCCCTGAATGAACCTCGTGACTAAAGTGAGGTTTTGACTTCTTGACCAAATGAGGAGGTCCCTTGCGATCTCGTATAGGCTCCTCGAATGGGTCCCTCCTTGCTTGGAGATGTAAGCCAAGGCTGTGGTGTTGTCTGAGTTCACCTCCACCACCTTGCCTAGCAGGAGGGACTTGAAGTTCAGCAGGGCTAAATGAACTGCTAGTAGCTCCTTGCAGTTGATGTGGAGCGTTCCCTGTTCCTCGTTCCACGTTCCCGAGCATTCCTGTCCGTTCAAGGTCTCACCCCAGCCCGAGTCCGATGCATCTGAGAAGAGATGAAGATTGGGGGTCTGAATAGCCAATGATAGGCCCTCCCTGAGAAGGAGATTGGTCTTCCACCACAAGAGAGTGGTCTTCATCTCTTTGGTGACTGGGATAGAGACTGCTTCGAGAGTCAAACCCTTGTCCCAATGAGCTGCAAGATGGAATTGAAGAGGGCGGAGGTGGAGTCTCCCTAGCTCGACGAACAGGGCCAGCGATGAAAGGGTCCCTGTGAGACTCATCCACTGTCTCACCGAGCAACTGCTCCTCTTCAGCATGCTCATGATGCAATCTAGGGCTTGGCTTATCCTTGGGGCCGATGGAAAAGCCCGAAAATCCTGACTCCGAATCTCCATTCCCAGGTACACAATGGATTGGGAGGGAATGAGCTGAGACTTTTCTATGTTGACTAACAGACCCAGTTCTCTGATTAAGTCCAAAGTCCAGTTGAGACTCTCCAGACAGCGACGACTCGTGGAGGCTCTCAACAGCCAGTCGTCTAAGTAAAGGGAGGCTCTGATGTCCGATAAGTGGAGGAATTTTGCTATATTCCTCATCAGATGCGTAAACACCATAGGAGCTGTGCTTAGGCCAAAACGCAGGGCTTGGAATTGGTAGACAACCTTTCCAAAAACGAATCTCAGGAAAGGTTGGGAGTCTGGATGAATAGGAACGTGAAAGTAGGCATCTTTCAGGTCCAACGAGACCATCCAGTCCTCCTGCCTGACCGCTGCTAGGACCGACTTCGTCGTCTCCATCGTGAACGTCTGCTTGGTGACATACGCATTGAGCGCGCTGACGTCCAGCACCGGTCTCCAACCTCCTGTCTTCTTGGCCACCAGAAAGAGACGGTTGTAGAAGCCCGGGGATTGATGGTCCCTGACTATAACCACTGCCTTCTTCTGTACAAGGAGCGACACCTCCTGGTGCAACGCTAGCCTCTTGTCCTCTTCTTTGTAGTTGGGAGAGAGGTTGATGGGAGATGTGGTCAGAGGGGGTTTGCGGCAGAATGGTATCCTGTAACCCTCCCTCAGCCAACTGACAGACTGGGCGTCTGCACCTCTCTTTTCCCAGGCTTGCCAGAAGATCTTGAGTCTGGCTCCTACTGCTGTCTGGAGATGCGGAGAGTCAGTTTTTTCCTTTAGAAGCCTTGGAACTTTTCCTAGACTTGCTCCTGTAAGAGTCTGGACGGGAGCTTCCTCGGCTGGGGGCTCTACCACGAAAGGGCGGTATGAACCTCGTAGCAGGAGTATCAGCCACTGGGGTGCGATAAGTCCTGGGGACTGAGGTAGCAACCTTAGTCTTACGAGCCGATGAGACCACAAGATCATGTGTGTCCTTTTGTATCAGGGCAGCAGACAAGTCCTTAACAAGCTCTTCGGGGAAGAGGAACTTCGAGAGCGGAGCGAAAAGGAGTTGAGACCTTTGACAAGGTGTGATGCTGGAGGAAAGGAAGGTACATAGCTGTTCCCTTTTCTTAAGAACCCCTGACACAAACATCGAAGCAAGCTCGCCAGATCCATCTCTAATGGCCTTATCCATGCAGGACATTAATAGCATGGCAGAATCCTTGTCCGCAGGGGAGGTCTTCTTGCTGAGGGCCCCCAGGCACCAGTCTAGGAAGTTGAACATCTCAAATGCTCTAAAAACACCCTTCAGGAAGTGATCAAGGTCTGAGAAGGTCCAGCAAACCTTAGAGCGCCTCATTGCTGTTCTACGAGGCAAGTCTACCAGACTTGAGAAGTCAGCCTGGGCAGAGGCAGGTACTCCCAAGCCTGGTTCCTCTCCTGTGGCATACCAAACGCCCGCTTTAGAAGTGAGCTTAGTCGGAGGAAACATGAACGAAGTCTTTCCAAGGTGTTGCTTAGTCTGCAACCACTCCCCTAAGATCCTTAACGCTCTCTTAGAGGACCTTGCTAAGACTAGCTTAGTATAAGTAGACTTAGCTGGCTGCATGCCCAGCGAAAACTCAGATGGCGGAGAGCGGGGGATAGCAGAGACAAAGTGGTCTGGGTATACCTCCCTAAACAGAGCCAAGACCTTACGAAAGTCAATAGAAGGTGGAGAAGACTTGGATTCATCCACGTCTGATGAGGGATCCAGGTGTGCCGCCTCATCATCAGACGCCTCATCACCAGAGTGTAGCGAAGAGATCGGTAAGGTATGCTGAACAGCAGAGTCAGCACGAGCTGGAACAACAATATTTGTGGTTTCCTCTTCAAGACTCTGTTGAGGGAACACCTGAGGCTCAGACTGCAAAGGCTGATCAAAAGAAGTAGCAGAAGGTAGGCGCATGGGTGGAGGAGGCTGACTCCTAGCATGAGTGTCTGAACTCAAGGGTTGCGCTTGCTGAGTGGTTGGCGGATGCGCAGTAGCAAGTTCCTGAGGAACGAGTTGAGGTTCCTGAGGTGTGAGCTGTGAGCGATGAGGTAGTGGCTGCGCAGAACACAGTAATTGTCTCGCGAGTTGAGGTTCCTGAGGCGCAAGGCTAAGGTGTTGTGCTTGCCTTGAGGAGGGTTGAGCTCGCTGCAGCGAGAGCTGAGGAGACTGACTCATGGATGGGAGAGGTTGTTGTAGCTCAAGAGAGTGTTGCCTCACTGGTGGAACTGCAAGTGGAAGCGGAGGAAGTAAGGTATAAGCTTCCTGTTGCCATTGCTGAGGTTGCCTTAAGGAAGGCGGAGGGAGCTGCACACCACTGGAAACAGTAAACTCAGAACGTGGTAAGGTATCCTGAGGAGCCTCAACATCGTACGCCTGGCAGGCAGTACTGCGGTCAGGCGGAGCGATCGCAGGAGGAGGTGTAACCTTCTCAGCCTGACACTCACGCATCAAGACCGCAAGTTGTGACTGCATGGACTGCAGTAGAGTCAACTTGGGGTCGGCAGACACTAAGGTCTGCTGAGGTAAAGCCTTAACAGCAGAGATCTGTTGTGGCAGAACCTTACTCCTCTTAGGTGGAGTGCATTCAACTGATGACTGCGGCGAGTCAGAGCTGATCCAATGACTGCAGCCCGGTTGAGTTCTCGAGGTCTGGACTCTGCGTTTGAGTGGTCTTGAGACCCGAGTCCAGCGTTTCTTCCCTGACAATTGATCAGCAGACGAGTAAAAGACGGGCTCAATCGTCTGCAGGTGGGAGTGACGGTCTCTGGAAGACACGCCCGCAACCACCGAGGATACTTCTGTGCGCCGATCAAGGCCTGCCGAACCCTTTTGCCCTTCGACATTGCTTCTCCCCTGGGCTTGGGAGCTTGCAAGAGGTCCCGGACTGGGAGGACGACTGGCACGCACAGAAGTATCCTCACGCACCACACTGACACTGACACTAGCACTTGGCACTGCACTGACACTAGCACTCGTCACAGCACTGGCACTAATTCCACCCACTGCACTCTTGACCTTAAGTTCCTTGACTTCGGCCATAAGAGACTTATGATCACTAACCACTGACTCTACTTTGTCACCTAAGGCCTGAATGGCACGCAAAACAACAGACATATCAGGCTGAGGGCAAATAGTAGGTTCGGGGGTAGCCACTACAGGGGTAGGAAAAGGTAAGGGATCATGAGGTGAGGAAAAAAGTGAAGAGTGAGAAGAACTCCTCCTAACTCTCTCTCTCTCTAACTTGGTTGAATACTTAAGAAGACGGACAAAATCAAGTTCCGAAAGTCCGGCGCATTCCTCACATCGATCTTCTAACTGACAGGGTCTTTCCCTACAGTCAGAACAAGCGGTGTGAGGATCTACCGAGGCCTTCGGAATATGCCTATTACAAGACCTACATCGTCTATGGGTGGGGGCTTGTGAAATGTCAGACATCTTGAATCAAAAGAGTTAGCCAAGTGGGGTTTCAAAATCAAGCAAAAGATCGTTAACCGTTAATCAGGACTAAATAATAGCTATCTAAGCTAATATAGAAGTTTTCCAGTAAAGCGACAGCCGAAATCTGAGAGAATACTTCACCAAAAGCCGTGAAAATACTCGAAGATCATAAGCGTATCCCAGAACGTCTTGCCGGAAGCACGACAGAGGAAAAAATGAGGAGGTGTCAACAAGAAGTACTATAGTACCTGGCCACAGGTTGCGCTGGTAAGTACACCCCCTTCTAGTATTGTGATAGCTGGCGTATCCCTCCATAGAATTCTGTCGGGCAACGGAGTTGACAGCTACATGATTATCGGGTAAGTTTAATATTGAAAATAACATTTTTCAATATTAAACTTACCCGATGATCATATAGCTGATTCACACCCAGGGGGGTGGGTAGAGACCAGCATATATGTTAACCTTAAGAGCTGAGTATTCCGTATTTCATTTTAGCAGTTATTCAAAATAACAAACATAAAATTAATAAGTACCTGGTAAGGAAGTCGACTTGAACAATTACTCTGCCTTTTTAAGTACGTCTTCCTTACTGAGCCTCGCGATCCTCACAGGATGCTGAGCGACTCCTAGGAGCTGAAGTATGAAGGGCTGCAACCCATACTAAAGGACCTCATCACAACCTCTAATCTAGGCGCTTCTCAAGAAAGAATTTGACCACCCGCCAAATCAACCAGGATGCGAAAGGCTTCTTAGCCTTCCGGACAACCCAAAAAACAACAATAAAAAGCATTTCAAGAGAAAGATTAAAAAAGGTTATGGGATTATGGGAATGTAGTGGCTGAGCCCTCACCCACTACTGCACTCGCTGCTACGAATGGTCCCAGGGTGTAGCAGTTCTCGTAAAGAGACTGGACATCTTTAAGGTAAAACGATGCGAACACTGACTTGCTTCTCCAATAGGTTGCATCCATTACACTCTGCAGAGATCTGTTTTGTTTGAAGGCCACTGAAGTTGCAACAGCTCTAACTTCATGTGTCCTTACCTTCAGCAAAGCATGGTCCTCCTCATTCAGATGGGAATGAGCTTCTCTAATTAAAAGTCTGATATAATAAGAAACTGCATTCTTCGACATTGGTAAAGAAGGTTTCTTAATGGCACACCATAAAGCTTCTGATTGTCCACGTAATGGCTTAGTCCGTTTCAAATAGTACTTAAGAGCTCTTACTGGGCACAGTACTCTTTCTTGTTCATTTCCAACCAAACTAGCAAGGCTTGGAATTTCGAACGATTTCGGCCAAGGACGAGAAGGAAGTTCGTTTTTGGCTAAAAAACCAAGCTGTAAGGAACATGTAGCCGTTTCAGATGTAAATCCAATGTTCCTGCTGAAGGCGTGTATCTCACTGACTCTTTTAGCTGTTGCTAAGCAGACGAGAAAAAGAGTTTTCAAAGTGAGATCTTTAAAAGAGGCTGATTGAAGTGGCTCGAACCTTGCTGACATAAGGAATCTTAGTACCACGTCTAAGTTCCAACCTGGTGTGGCCAACCGACGCTCCTTCGTGGTCTCAAAAGACTTAAGGAGGTCTTGTAGATCCTTGTTGTTGGACAGATCTAAGCCTCTGTGACGGAAGACTGCTGCCAACATGCTTCTGTAACCCTTGATCGTGGGAGCTGAAAGGGATCTTTCCTTCCTTAGGTATAACAGGAAGTCAGCTATCTGAGTTACAGAGGTACTGGTTGAGGATACTGATTTGGACTTGCACCAACTTCGGAAGACTTCCCACTTCGACTGGTAGACTTTGAGAGTGGATGTCCTCCTAGCTCTAGCAATCGCTCTGGCTGCCTCCTTCGAAAAGCCTCTAGCTCTCGAGAGTCTTTCGATAGTCTGAAGGCAGTCAGACGAAGAGCGTGGAGGCTTGGGTGTACCTTCTTTACATGCGGCTGACGCAGAAGGTCCACTCTTAGAGGAAGTGTTCTGGGAACGTCTACTAGCCATTGCAGTACCTCGGTGAACCATTCTCTCGCGGGCCAGAGGGGAGCAACCAACGTCAACCTTGTCCCTTCGTGAGAGGCGAACTTCTGCAGTACTCTGTTGACAATCTTGAACGGGGGGAACGCATAAAGGTCTAGATGGGACCAATCCAGAAGAAAGGCATCTATGTGAACAGCTGCTGGGTCCGGAATCGGTGAGCAATAATTTGGGAGCCTCTTGGTCATCGAGGTTGCAAACAGATCTATGGTGGGTTGGCCCCACAATGCCCATAGTTTGTTGCATACATTCTTGTGAAGGGTCCACTCTGTTGGGATGATTTGACCCTTCCGGCTGAGGCGGTCTGCCATGACATTCATGTCGCCTTGAATGAACCTCGTTACAAGGGATATGTTTCGATCTCTTGACCAGGTGAGGAGGTCCCTTGCGATCTCGTACAACTTCATCGAATGAGTCCCTCCTTGCTTGGAGATGTACGCCAGTGCTGTGGTGTTGTCGGAGTTCACCTCCACCACCTTGCCTAGAAGGAGGGACTTGAAGCTTCTCAAGGCCAGATGAACTGCCAGTAGCTCCTTGCAGTTGATGTGTAACTCGCTTTGAACCGCATTCCACGTGCCCGAGCATTCCCGACCGTCCAACGTCGCACCCCAGCCCGTGTCCGATGCGTCCGAGAAGAGAAGGTGGTCGGGGGTCTGAACAGCCAGTGGCAGACCTTCCCTGAGGAGAATGTTGTTCTTCCACCAAGTCAGTGACGACTTCATCTTCTCGGAAACAGGAACTGAGACCGCTTCTAGCGTCTTGTCCTTTCTCCAGTGAGCAGTTAAGTGAAATTGAAGGGGGCGAAGGTGAAGTCTCCTTAACGCGATGAACTGGTCCAGTGATGAAAGCGTCCCTATCAGACTCATCCACTGTCTGACAGAACACCGGTCCTTCTTCAGCATGGACTGGATGCATTCTTGGGCTTGATTGATTCTGGGGGCCGACGGAAAAGCCCGAAAAGCTTGACTCTGAATCTCCATTCCTAGGTAAACTATAGTTTGGGATGGGACGAGTTGGGACTTTTCTATATTGACCAAGAGACCCAATTCCTTGGTCAGATCTAGAGTCCACTGTAGATTCTCCAGACAGCGACGACTTGACGCAGCTCTTAAAAGCCAGTCGTCCAAATAGAGGGAGGCTCTGATGTTTGCTAAGTGTAGGAATTTGGCAATATTCCTCATCAGTTTGGTAAAAACTAGAGGTGCCGTGCTTAGGCCAAAGCACAGGGCTTGGAACTGGTAGACGACCTTCCCGAAAACGAACCTTAGAAAAGGTTGGGAATCTGGGTGGATGGGGACGTGAAAGTACGCGTCCTTTAGGTCTAACGAGACCATCCAGTCTTCCTTCCTGACCGATGCTAGAACCGACTTTGTCGTCTCCATGGTGACCGTCTGCTTTGTGACAAAGACATTCAGAGAACTGACGTCTAGCACCGGTCTCCACCCTCCTGTCTTCTTCGGCACTAAGAAGAGGCGGTTGTAGAAGCCCGGGGATTGATGGTCCCGGACTATGACTACCGCTCCCTTTTGTAGTAAGAGAGACACCTCTTGCTGTAAAGCTAGCCTCTTTTCCTCCTCTCTGTACCTGGGAGAGAGGTTGATGGGAGTCGTTGCTAGAGGGGGCTTGCGTAAGAATGGAATCTTGTACCCCTCTCTGAGTAACTTCACAGACTGTACGTCTGCGCCCCTGTTCTCCCAGGCCTGCCAGTAGTTCTTGAGCCTGGCTCCCACTGCTGTCTGAAGAGGATGGCAGTCAGACTCTGCCTCTAGAGGACTTGGAACCCTTCTTTTTGCTCCCACGTTGACTTCCGGCACGAGCACCTCCTCTGCTGGAGGCTCTGCCACGAAAGGGCGGGATGAACCTTGAAGCTGGCTTGTCCATCCTAGGTCTAGGTACGGAGGGCAAAGGTGTGACTTTGCGTGCGGATGAAGCCACCAGGTCATGGGTGTCTTTCTGGATCAAGGAGGCAGCAATCTCCTTGATCAACTCTTCAGGGAAGAGACACTTAGAGAGTGGAGCGAACATCAGCTCCGACTTTTGACATGGGGTGACTCCAGCTGATAAGAAGGAGCAAAGGTGATCTCGCTTCTTGAGTACCCCAGACACGAAAGAAGCCGCAAGCTCACTAGAACCATCCCGAATGGCTTTGTCCATGCAGGACATGATGAGCATGGAAGTTTCCTTATCCGAAGGGGAGGTCTTCCTGCTCAATGCTCCCAAACACCAGTCCAGGAAGTTAAAGACCTCGAAAGCGCGGAAAACTCCCTTCATAAGATGGTCCATGTCCGAAGGGGTCCAGCAAATCTTGGAGCGTCTCATAGCCAGCCTGCGGGGAGAGTCTACTAGACTTGAGAAGTCGCCCTGGGCAGAGGCAGGAACTCCCAAGCCGAGAACTTCTCCCGTGGCATACCAGACGCTAGATCTGGAAGCAAGCTTGACCGGGGGAAACATGAAGGAAGTCTTTCCCAACTGTTTCTTGGACTGCAACCACTCTCCCAGTACCCTTAAAGCTCTCTTGGACGAGCGAGCGAGTACGAGCTTCGTAAAGGCAGGAGCTGCTGACTGCATGCCTAAAGCGAACTCAGAGGGAGGTGAGCGTGGTGCTGCAGACACAAACTGGTCTGGATACAAATCCTTAAAGAGCGCAAGCACTTTCCTAAAGTCTAAGGAGGGAGGCGTGGTCTTGGGTTCTTCGATGTCGGAGTGTTGGTCGTCAAGATGTGCAGCTTCGTCATCATCAGAGATACCATCGTCTGAATGTTGAGGAGGAAGAGGCAACGGAGTGGGCTGGACGGCTGAGTCCGGCAGCACGGGTGCATGCGTGGCTGCACTGGACCCAACATCATGCCACTGTTGGTCAGTCTGAGAACTGGCAACAACCAAAGCTGAGTGAGTGCGCAAAGAGTCTACACCCGACTGTGGAAGGATAGCGGAGACCACCGTGGGTTGCGGAGGCTGACGCACCGCGTCAAAACACGGCAGCCTAACTCCACCCTCCTGTTGTTGTGGTAGCTCACGCACGGCAACGGAGTGCTCCGTGCGTCTGTGGGAGTCAGCATGCGTCTGGCAAGGTCGACTGCACATGGGTGGAGGAGCTCTCACAGCCGGAGTGTGGGAGCAGGCAGCCTCAGCGTCTGCTGGGCGCACAACCGTGGCAGGTTGTAGGTTAACGGGTGCAGCGTCAACCTTCTCCACAGCCGGAGTGTGGGAGCAGGCAGCCTCAGCGTGAGCTGGGCGCACAACCGTGGCAGGTTGTAGGTTAACGGGAGTAGTGTCAACCTTCTCCGCACGAAACTCCTGCATAACCGCAGCTAACTGAGTCTGCATAGACTGCAGTAAAGATCACTTAGGGTCTACAAAAGCGGCAACAGACGGAGCTACTGTCCGTTGAGACTGAGGGTCTAAAACAGCGGGTGCGGCAACAGACGGAGTTACTGCCTGTTGCGGTACCACTTTGCCTCTCTTGGGAGGTGTGCAGTCGTCGGAGGACTGCAGCGAGTCCGAACTGACCCAGTGGCTACACCTGGGCCGTTGGACTAGCTCGGAAGGGACCTTACGCTTAAGAGGCCGTGAGACCTTGGTCCATCGTTTCTGTCTAGAAACCTCTTCCGCAGACGAGGACAAAATGGGTTCACTCGTCTTCTTGTGGGTGGGACGATCTCGGTAAGATACGTCCGAAACCACGGAGGGTACGTCTGTACGCTGATTAAAGCCTGTCGAACCCTTTGGTCGTACGACATTGCTTCTCCCCTGGGCTTGGGTGCTTGCAAGAGGTCCCGGACTGGGAGGACGACAGGCACGAACAGACGCACCCTCATGCGTAACACTGACACTTTTCACTGCACTGACACTCACTTCACTTCCCACTGCACTTTTACCTTTCAACTCTCTGACATCAGCCATGAGTTGATTGCGGTCATTAGCCAATGACTCGACTCTCTCACCTAGAGCCTGAATGGCACGCATCATATCCGCCATTGAAGGTTGATGAGAGCTAGCAGGGGGGTCGGGTGCAACCACTACAGGGGAAGGAATAGGTTGAGGGGCATGGGGAGAGGAAAAATCAATAGAGCGAGACGAACTCCTCCTGAGCCTATCCTTCTCTAGCCTACGTGCATATTTCAGGTATTCTTGAAACCCGAATTCCGAAAGCCCAGCGCAATCCTCACATCGATCTTCCAATTGACAGGCTTTACCCCTACAATTGGAACAAACGGTGTGAGGATCGATAGAGGCCTTCGGAAGACGCCTTGAACAGTCCCTAGCGCTACATTTCCTGTACTTGGGGACTTGAGAAGGGTCAGACATCTTGAATTAGTCAAAGGGGGGAAATCAAAATCTATCCAAGTCGTCAACAAATAATCCAAATCCAAAAAAGAATGCAAGGAAGTATTGAAGATAACTTCTGCACAGCGATAGCTAATAACTAGAGATGAATACTTCACCAAATAACTTGAAATTCAATCCAGAAAACAAGAGCGTATTCAGTAGGTCTTGCCGGTGGCACGACAGAGAGAAAATTGGTTCTGTGTTGACATAGAGTACTTGAGTACCTACTCGACAGATGGCGCTGTTGATGTACACCCCCACCTGTATAGCGATCGCTGGCGTATTCCGCCCGTAGGTTTTTCTGTCGGGCAGCAGAGCTGACAGCTACTGTATATGATCATCGGGTAAGTTTAATATTGAAAAACAGAAAGTGGGCATCTCTGCATAGGTAGACGTCGGAAAGCCAACGCTCGGGACCTGTCTTTGATTTCCTTTATTATTATTATTATTATTATTATTATTATTATTATTATTATTATTATTATTACTAGCCAAGCTACAACACTAGTAGGAAAAGCAAGATGCTATAAGCCCACGGGTTCCAATAGGGAAAAATAGCCCAGTGAGGGAAGGAAATAAGGAAATAAATAAATGATGAGAACAAATTAACAATAAATAATTCTAAAAACAGTAACATCGTAAAAACAGATATGTCATGTATAAACTTTAAAAAGACTCATGTCAGAATGGTCAGCATAAAAACATTTACTCCAACTTTGAACTTTTGAAGTTCTACTTATTCAACTACCCGATTAGAAAGATCATTCCACAACTTGGTAACAGCTGGAATAAAACTTCTACAATACTGTGTAGTATTGAGCCTCATGATGGAGAAGGCCTGGCTATTAGAATTAACTGCCTGCCTAGTATTATGAACAAGATAGAATTGTCCAAGGAGATCTGAATGTAAAGGATGGTCAGAGTTATGAAAAATCTTATGCAACATTGTAACATTGTTCAATGAGGTACCTTATTTGCAACTAGAAGGCCTTATGTGGACTGCATCCGAAGTGAGCTGTTCAGAACTAGGTGCTCGAGGAAGGCTAGGTACCTCAACAGTCCTTGCCACTGATGAGCTTACCACGAGAATTGTCTTAAAACAAGAGAGCTAGCTTTTGCAACCTCATAAGGCGATCCTGTGAACATTGACATTTCTCCCTCGGACTGAGCTGACCGAACACGATCGGCATGCTTGCACATATCTCTTACTATCCATCCAAAGACTATACCATAGTAAAAGGGGGGGCGGGAGAAGAGACAACAGGGCGACATGCCAAAGGCGAGGAAAGCGCCATCAATTGACAGCTCTAAGAAGAATGCCATAGTATACAAACAACCACTTCTGCAACTCGCAATCATTTACAGTACTTATGCCATGCCGCACTTTCAAAAGAACGGGGAACCCCTAATCATAAGTCCAGTATAGCTCTAATGGAAGATCGAACAAGAAAAAAGGAGCTACTGAACAGCGAGCAAATAGATCAGCAAATAAGCTGCTCACATTAGGGTGTTGCTTCAACGTTTGCTCGTGAAAAACAAGAGCACAATAGAGCCAAGATGATCGTAGACGTGGACTGTCCCAAGAAAAACCCAATAGTGCTTAAGCCGTTGTAGTTTTCTTCATCCTTGGGGAGTGGCTAACTCTATCTCTCCCAACAGGAGAGAAAAGAGATAAGAGTATCTATTGAAAACTCCTACTGACCGGTCTTTAAAGAATACTTGTTTCGTTCAATTGTCATCAGCTGACTGACTCTTTTACTGAGGCATATAAAATTTAAATGTACAAACCCTCACTCATCCAAGAAGCCTCTATGTATAAAGCTTTCAATAAAACTGAACGAGTGTGAAAACAGTTCAAACCTCACAGTCCAGGGTTGGGATGGATCTGCTGCCATGCATATGCTTGGCGAACTCGCTACCATTGCACAACGAAGGCGATGCATCATGACGTGTTTCTTTACTCTGGGAAGGCAAGTGCTTCGCAAGAGCACGCCTAAATTCTTGTTGTTTTCTATAGTAAGGGAAAAGCGCCTAATTTAGAATGCACGATCGTCATTGTGCAATCACAAAAAGGAGAAAAATTCTGAATCTAAAGTTGTATTTCTCAAAAACAACTGAATTCTGACTCCCCAAGTCAAGTCGTCCTAATGTAATTTGGTTATCCTTTCTTGACATAAACGAGATTTCTAGGCGTAATCTTACAAGGGAGAGAGAAAGGCATTAGTAGAGAAACATCATACAGTACCTCCCAATAACCATCTCTCTTGTCGTGAAGAGACTGCTTAACCCTTTTACCCCCAAAGGACGTACTGGTACGTTTCACAAAACTCATCCCTTTACCCCCATGGACGTACCGGTACGTCCTTGTAAAAAAATGCTATTTAAATTTTTTTTGCATATTTTTGATAATCTTTTGAGAAACTTCAGGCATTTTCCAAGAGAATGAGACCAACCTGACCTCTCTATGACGAAAATTAAGGCTGTTAGAGCAATTTTAAAAAAAATATACTGCGAAATGTTCTTGAAAAAAATAACCGTTGGGGGTTAAGGGTTGGAAATTTCCAAATAGCCTGGGGGTAAAAGGGTTAAATCAAAGTGGAGTTGTAAAGAGTGAGGGGGGTAGTTGACACCTCATTAAAAGTTTTCACATCAGTGTTCCAGCATCACTAAAGTCATACTCCTACGTAAAAGCACGAGGGTTTGTATATGTGTCGGAACAAAAGCAACTCGGCAAACGGAAAATTTGCGAATGGCAAGGTCTGACTATGTAGGCAAGTAATACAGGACTGGACAACTGTTACTTTGAAACACTACCAAATGACGTTACACTTGAGTTACAGGATATTCTCCTAAAGGAATACAGTGAATATAGTTTAAACCTATTCTGAATGAGCTTCCAAAGGTTCATTGTAATGTGAGAATTTATTATTAAATACGAAAGACTACCTTACATCGGAAACTGTCAGGGTCGTATACGGTTTTACTTCTACTTCTCACATCTAAGGGCATGAGAGAACATTCTTACTCACCCCTCTCTCCTAGACTGTACTTTGGTGGTTTGAAATCGTACTGGTCTGACGTAAATTTAAAAAGTTTTAAAGACGTGTGTTAGCACATATGAATATACATAGTACCTAAAAATAAGGAAGGAAATAAATTTCCACCCAAATTTTCAAAGATGCAAAAACTTGGAGACATGCAAAAAGCAGTTACAAACATGCAGTCGGCCTTCAACATTCACAGGGTTAGAGAAGAGTGTTACTGTACATGCAAGCTACACATCTCAGTAATGCTTTCAGATCCTCTACTTGTGTATTTATACAAAAAATTTTTGTTTCTTTAAACATATGATTTGCACAATACTATGAAAAAAGGTAAAAATTATCATTAAACTTCAATTTTTTTTTTTATCCACATACACAATCGACTCCATAAATGCTAAACTGGCAAATGGTGGCACAACTGTCTACGCTAAAATGTAAAATAGAAGGACGAGTTTTGCGCAACAAAATGGATCTCCAAAAATGAGAGCACATATATTACATGGTTTACGTGATGGTAAAGGGTAAAGGCAAGATACACAATCCAAGGTCTGATTATGTAGCCTGGGGGTGATGAAGTACGAGGTCGCCACCCATAAGAAACCGTAAAAGCCGGCACCTTATGCAAAATAATTGTACGATGTGTTGGGCGAGTCACGACCGAGATGGTGTGGGCGTGTGTTGAGGATGGATGGTGGGGAGAGAGTGAGGAGGGCTAAGGAGGAAATTGTTAGGGAGAGAAGATCAAGAGGGAGACGGAGAATTAGATGGTGAGATAAGGTGAAGGATGACATGAAGAGAAGATGTTTCGTGGAAGACGATGCCTTTGATAGAAGGCGTTGGAAAGGGCGCATCAGACATTAGACCCCTTAATGTAAGGATAACGGTAGGGAAGAATGAGTCGTAGTTGAGATAATATAAGTCTGGGGTACCTAATATGTTTGAACCCCTAAAGAGATGAAGCGGTACATACATCGTGCGATGAAATATATATATTTCAGGGTACATATTAGGTTTGAGTCCCTAGTAAATTTCATGCAATAGAAATGTTTTAAAACCAAAAATTCCTTATAATACAGATTCTTTATAACCTAGGGTATCCAATCTGTAAGAAAAAATTAAATGAATTGGTGTTTGATATCATAACAATTTTTAACACGAGAAATAATGGTATTATTGTAGTGTATTACAGGGCAATGTAACCTAGGAATAAAACTACTTTTTCTTGTAGAAAAAATTACGCTCTCTTCGAAAATGACACTTGTTCCCGTCGCAAATGAATAGTTTCAGAAATATATAGATATATCTATATCCTATGATAATGGGGGACCCCCAGTGGGTACTCGGGGTTTTGGGTGGGGAAAACATACTGGGGAAACGATATATAATCGTAAAACAAGGCTTTTCTTCTCTATACATTACACCCTGTAATACAATACAACTTTACCGAAATATATAATATACTAATTTGGGTTTCATTGTATATTATTCCATACTAATGTAACCTAGGGAAAAACTACCGTTTCTTATAGAAAAAATTACGCTCTCTTCGAAAATGACACTTGTTCCCGTCGCAAATGAATAGTTTCAGAAATATATAGATATATCTATATCCTACGATAATGGGGGACCCCCAGTGGGAACTCGGGGTTTTGGGTGGGGGAAAACATACTGGGGAATCGAAATATAAACGTAAAACAAGCCTTCTCTTCTCTATTCATTACCTTCTTGAAATTATAATAACCGGAGGAAAATACAAAAAAAATATCTGAATAAACTTTGGGGGCGCCGTTACAAAGATTGTGTCATAAAAAAATACAGTAATCAGTGCTGCCAACGTCGATGTAGATCAAATGTTATTTTGTGACCTGTCATACTACTAGGCTAGGTTAGGTGGGTTTGTTAGGTTCTGTGCCCTTTTTGTACTTTTTATATATTGAGTAAAACTTATATGGAGAAATTATTTACATTATGGAAATATCTATCATTACTATCTTTAGTAATGTCAACGTGCCGTTGGTAACTCTGTGTACCATATGTCAACGTTGGTAACACTGTGTATTATTGGTAACGTTGCTAATGTTATCGTTCGTTCGTAAGAGAAGTGACACCGTGCATCTTAAAGTTTTCCAAATTGGTTGATCTGTTTGTTTCCGATTGAAATGAACATCAAATTCGCTTAATTCACGTTATTTACTATAGGAAAACAATTATATTTCGTTTCCCCACCCAAAACCCCGAGTTCCCACTGGGGGTCCCCCATTATCGTAGGATATAGAGGTATATATATTTCTGAAACTATTCATTAGCGACACGGAAACGAGTGTCATTTTTGAAGAGATCGTAATTTTTTCTGTGAGAAACAGTAGTTTTTTTCCTAGGTTACATTAGCATGGAATAATATACAAAATTACCCTAATTTGTAACACGACAAATGATAATTCTCGCCGCTACCCTAAGGTAGGCTAGTCTGTGACTACCTTACGACAGTAGGTAGGCGCCATACCTCCTAATGTTTAGTTACCACGTGATAATCAAATTCATTCATGATTTAAATTAATGAAATACATATACGTAGTTTAAACACTAAATAAAATAAGAAACAGATGATACGTAGTTGATTCACTAACCTAACCTTGAGACACTCCCAAAAACCCGCCCACTTCACGCCCTAATTTACACCTATTAACGCTTAGTTATAAGCTGAAACGTTAATCAACGTAATTAAAGACATTCCATGTCCATTTACAATCACCAGGAAAGGTATTCAGATGTTAATTAATGATTAATTAAGTCAAAAACGTAAACAAACTCTTTGTTGACGTCACTGTTGCTCCGAGGGAGTGGATCGTTCTCTGGAACGGCTCACCTTTTCAATCGTGAAAACTATTTTTTATAATTTTTTTTTATATATTTTATTATTTCATCGTTTTATATTTTAGTAAAATTGGTAATTTACTTTCAATTTATCTATCCAAGATATATCTATTGTCATTTACTTATCTGTTTACTGTATATTTTACATCTTAATCGTGAAAACTATTTTATAATTATTTTTTATATATTTTATTATTTTCTCGTTTTATATTTTAGTAAAATTTGTAATTTACTTTTGATTTATATATAAGATCTATTTATTTGTTATTTATTCATCTATTTACTGTATATTTAGCCTTTTCTCTGGTCAATGTCTCGTGTAAGAAATAATATATGGTTACGTAATCTAAATAATATGCGGAAATAATGATCTTCGCCTTCCTTATTTATAAGAAAATCCGTAATTTATTTCATATAAGACACAAAATTTATCTAATAAATTGTTCTTCTGTGCCCTGAACCATTTAATATTCAATATCCATTTATATATATCTCCTGGAATGAGAACTTTCAGCATCATGGTGGGGAGTGGTTCTAGAAATTAGTCACACGAGCCAAATTTTCGCGAGAATATAATTTAGCGATTCATTAAAATATATGTTAAAAACAAATTTAGAAATAAATTATGGTACGATATATATCGGATATCAAATTTATATAAAGCAATTTTACTTATATCTAGAAGAGATTTAGTTTCATAATCCCATTCGTAATATTGTGACTAAGTTTAATATTTTTTTACAGATTTGCGCGTGGGCAAATACTTTTTTCTTTCTTCCCAGCGTTTGAACATGTTAGAGATATATATATATATATATATATATATATATATATATATATATTGTGAGTTAAACCTATAGGCCTATTTACTATAGCTTTCGTATAATGACTATATCTCCCATAATTCAGTTTTATATCTTAATATCTGTAGGCCTATCTTTAGGGAATTTCAGCATAGGCCTTCCCTTTTTATTATTATTATCAGTAAACTACCTATATCATATTGAAATGCCCTGCGGGAATTAAAAAAAAAAAAAGACTATAGATATTAAAGCTTTAAAAAATGAATGATTTCTAGTTTTCTAAATTCTTCGTTTATGTAGATTTGATTATTATTATTATTATTATTATTATTATTATTATTATTATTATTATTATTATTATTATTATTACTATTATTATTATTATTATTATTATTATTATTATTATTACTATTATTATTATTATTATTATTATTATTAGCTAAGTTACAACCTTAGTTTGAAAAGCAGGACGCTATAAGCCCAAGGGCCCCAACAGGGAAAAATAGTCCAGTGAGGAAAGGAAGTAAGGAAATAAACTAAGAATGTATACGATTTGGAAAACAGCTATTAAATTATATTGAGCATTGGATGAATTCGATATGTTATAAAGTGATGAATTTAAGAATGTATAATCGAATTTTAACCATGATATTGTATAAAATTGTATCGGATTGAATTTACAAGCTGCAGATTTGCATTCTTCGTCGAAAGAAGCTACAAAAATTAATCTAGATTACAAATTTAGGTTCAGAATCGTCAAAAATATAAAAAAATGGGATAATAGTATATGAATGAGATATTTCTATATCATTATTCTTTCATTATTATAGTCACAATAAAGTCTCTCTCTCTCTCTCTCTCTCTCTCTCTCTCTCTCTCTCTCTCTAGAATACGATGTATATATTTGTATTCTATCTCTTATTAAAATGTATTAACATAATTAAATCGTACTCTCTCTCTCTCTCTCTCTCTCTCTCTCTCTCTCTCTCTCTCTCTCGAATACGATGTATGTATTTGTATTCTATCTCTTATTAAAATGTATTAACATATTTCATTCGTACTCTCTCTCTCTCTCTCTCTCTCTCTCTCTCTCTCTCTCTCTCATGGCCACAGTCTATGACATCCTTAGTAGGCCTAATCATGGTCAGTATTTTCTTCTAACTTCAATTCCAAATCATAACCATTTTTAAAAATTCACAAATTTGCAATCCTTTTCAAAATGTACATAGACCTATCTTTTACAGTGGTAGCAGGTGGGTAGTGGGTAGTGGGTAGTCCTACCCGAAATACATTACATATTATATTAGGCTTTAATTTCCCAGTTAGGCCTACTTTCTCCTGATCCTTTCACATAAGGGAACTCAGTGTCCTACAGGAACTACAAGATCTGTTAGTCGTATACATTCATGTGTATTAAGAGTATCACACAGCGTATTATTATTATTATTATTATTATTATTATTATTATTATTATTATTATTATTATTATTATTATTATTATTATTATTATTATTATTATTATTATTAATATTATTATTATTATTATTACTTGCTAAGCTACAATCCTAGTTGGAAAAACAAGATGTTATAAGCCCTTTAAAGGCTCCAAGAGGGAAAATAGCCCAGTGAGGAAAGGAAATAAGAAAATAGATAGTATAGTGTGCCCGAGTGTGCTCTCAAGCAAGAGAACTTTAACCCAAGACAGTGGAAGACCATGGTACAGAGGCTATGGTGCTACCCAAGACTAGAGAACAATGGTTTGATTTTGGAGTGTCCCTCTCCTAGTAGAGCTGCTTACCATAGCTAAAAGTATATAAATCTGAAATTAATTTTTATGAGAAATAAAATAAGAATAATAAAGATATTAAAAATTGAAATTCTCATCTAACTCCTTTTTTACAGTATATGAAATTATATAATTTATATAATCATATGATTATTTGCTAATGTTACCAGTCAAAATTAGTAATGTTACTTCCCAGACAGTTTCTTAATTATATTTTTGCACACAGGAGAGTATCACAATTTCAAATTTCTTTAGCTTTCTTTTTTATATAGCTGTGAAACTTTAAGTTCAACTTGATTTATTCTGAAAACAATAGAGGTTATTTTAATGTATCTATGTAGTTTCAAGTTCAAAGTTCCTTACTACACACTACGATAACTGTCTCACTACTACTGTAGTCAGAAAATAAAGTTATCAATTACTTCATGCACACCAGTATAACTGTCTTACTTTCATTGCTTTTCCAATAAATTTTAATCTATTATGATCAATGTTCGGTCTATCACAACTATATATTATGTAGTATTGATTTTAAATTGTGTAATCTATTCTGTCCTTGTCATTTATAAACCTTAATTATGTTTTTTCCTGTGTAATATATTTTATCATTTAGCTCAGTTAAATTTGAAGCTATACAAGAGGAGCCGATGCATAGTATACTATTAACTATAGCAATGTTAATAGTTTTCTATATCGTATATTATTAAATTGTGATAATTTATATCTTATTTAAATTAAAATAATAATATATATATAAATCTTTTACGCATTTATAAATGAAATTTCTATAAAATAAAAATATGTCGTTGGCCATAAACGCATTTGATGGCGGACGCTGATGACTGTCTCCTCCAGCCCACCAAATAGATGGAGATAATGTGTATTGTATCTTTAAAATTAATTTATTTTATCATATGTCCATAATTAGATAAGGTAAAATTAATATTAAATAATCTTTAGATAATATGAAAGATGAATAATTGTCATTTTATGGTGGACAGTTGATAATTTGATGTCATTTTCATATTCCCAGAATTAGGTCATATAATATATAAATTATTGAAATATAGTATAATGTCTTATAAGCAATATTTTACAACATTTATATTGTAATAATCATCTCAATAAACGTAAATATATGATTAAAATAGCTAAAATAATCAAGATATTCATAATTACAAGCACGAATAACGAAAGAATCACTACTAAAAATTAAGTTATTTACTTCTGGTCGGCTGCAAGAAACGTCTATTTCTCTTCTCTCCAGCACGGAATCCAGACAACGTGCTTACAGTGAGTGCATTCTCGTTATTATTGTCTTTATTTCTTTTATTTTATATATTTTATCATGTTTATTTATGTCATAGTGACGTTATAAATACACGGTTTGGTTAATCAGTCTTAATTATGTTTTATTTAATAGTATTTAGGTAATAAATAAGTTTGTTGTTACTCGTGGTGTTGTGGAAGTTGCAAGATGTAAATATGTCGATTTATTTAGCGATTTAAGACCAAATTAGCTCTTTATTACTTATGATATACGTATTTTATGTTGTGGGGTATATTATTGCCTTAATTCAACCACGTATAATGGGTATTAACCGGTTAAATAACGGTTTATAATACACTTGTAGCATTATCGTAAGCCTGGAGAAGGGTAACTTCTATATGGTCGAAATATAATGTTTTTTTTCTTTATTTTCTAACCATTTTAAGCCAACAATGGGATTTATACATCTGATAAGTAGCAAAGGATACATTTATGTGTAAAAGACACTTCTCGAGTCACTTGTCTAGTGTAGCGTTATCATGCTTATGCATACTCTCTCTCTCTCTCTCTCTCTCTCTCTCTCTCTCTCTCTTTTTGCGGAAATATATTTAATCTGAGTAAGGATACAGAGTTTTTTTTGTCTGTTCAAGTTTTTTTCCATTGCACCACTTAGGAAAAAATCTCTCTCTCTCTCTCTCTCTCTCTCTCTCTCTCTCTCTCTCACATAGATTTTGTAAACATGTTTAAGAAATAAAAACTTGTACGAAAATTACCCATATTACACCCCGAACGGCAGACTTTTGAGGATGTTGGTAACCCGGCTATCTACATAGAAAACGAGAATCCTTCGTATAGTCGTCATCTACGTCATCTACGTCTCTACGTTCGCAGTTGAACATTATTTGTAGCCCGGGGGGGGGGGTGTATGTGTGATAGCGGCAACCTGTATGTATTATTAGGGCTAATTTAGAATACGGCAGTGTAAGGGGTGTCGTTACCTCCCTGTTAGGTAAGAAGGTTAGGACAAGGGGTTTGGGTTAGGTTAGTTGATATCCATTATTAATGAACGCGTGAGGAACTGGCCGCTGATATACTAAGGCTCCTCGTCGTCACCCGTATTTCTATATCTATTCGCTTACTGTTCTCTACACTCGTTTCCTTACCTACGTACCTATCATGCAACCTCACCCCTTAAACGGCCGCTGTCGTACATATACCCCTACTATTTTTTTTTTTTTTTATGCGCCCTAGTTATCAGGGTGGGCTAGTACATTGTCGGACTAAAAATTGGTGACCTGACCGTTTACACACACTACCTGATATGGGTGATTACCAGGTTATTTCATAGGGGTTTATTTATGACAGTGGCCACCTGTATTTGTGATTAAGGCTAACTTAGAATAATAATGTTTATTGGACAAAAACATATTTACATACAAAATATTTACAAAAAAAGATTCAGTCCAAGCCCATGTGGAGCAGAGCTCTTCGGGCAATACGACAGTGGATGGGCCGACACAGTGTTAGGTAATTAGGTAAGGACATGCCTTGTAGGTTAGGTTTGGGGAGGGGGAAAGTTTAGGTTAGTTGATGTCCATTTTTAATCCAAACAAGAATGAACTAACACCAATTATTCACTTATAGGTTTTCTCAACACTCGCAATTAATTATTTTGAGCCTTTGTATATCTGGGGTGTATGTATGATAGTGGCCATCTGTATCTAGTATTGCGACTGAGAGAATACGACATTGTAAGGGGAGTCGCAGGCGGCCGTTATCCTCCCCCCCTCGGTTTGGTAAGTAGGTAATGATGCCTCTTGTAGGTTAGGTTGGGGGGGGGGGATTATGTTAGCTGATGTCCATTTTTGATCCACGCGGTGGGAACTGGCCGCTGATATACAAGGGCTCCTCATATCTGCAAACAGCCTCCCACATGCAAATTTAATGGGAATTTGCTTCCCAGATTATAGTTCGTTATAGTTTTTTTTTTTTTTTTTTTTTTTTTTTTTTTTTTTTTTTTTTTGCAAAATCTCTACACAAGAACACCACCGACTTGATTAAGGGCCATCATGCAACCTTCTTACGATAGCCTTAAACCAAGTTTCGACTGGCTCCACTCCTGGCAAGCTGACACTAAACCATAATATTTCCTAAATCGTCGGTCACTTGAAACAAGCTATCTCAAACAAAGATGAACTAATATTTTCCGCAAAGGAAATTGATATGACAAGGAAGTTCTCACATGTCCCAACTACGTACTTTCTAATAATTTCATATTTACATTGCTATAGCTCTTAGGTTAATAATGATAATAATGTTTATTGGACAAAAATATTTACATAAAAGATTTAAAAAAGAACCAGTCCAAGCCCATGTGGAGCAGAGCTCTTCGGGCAATAATACAATAATAATATCATCAATTAAGTAAAAATAGAAAAAAAAGTAAATATGGTTATAGATATACAAAATGTACGCATGTATATACATAATCTTATGTATACAAATAGATACATATAAATGAGATTCTTAGCCTAAAAACAAATGGATATGTACTGTATATTTATATGATGAAGAAGGATGGTTTATGAAAACTAATGGTATTTACATTGAAAAACTGTATATATTAAGCAAAAAACTCAGTATAAGAATTAGTTTTACAAATAAGAATATTCTAAACAATGAAACATTGTGGTTAGGTAGGAAAGTATAAATATTTATTAACAAAGCTTAATACCCAGATAACAGGAGATTTGTATATGATTTCTTAAAAGATCGAACGCTAAGGTAATATTTTGTATTTATGATGGCGGCTGACTGAGAATACGACTGTATGAGGGATAGCAAGAGGCGTTAGCTCCTCCGTTAGGTAAGTGTGTAAGGCTTGTAGGTTAGGTTGTTGGAGGAGTTTAGGTTAGTAGATGTCCGTTTTATTTGCGCATGTGAGGAACTGACCACTGATATACAAAGCCCCTTTAGAATATAACCTAAAAGGGTTGAGGAAAAATTCTCTATGGCATCAGAAGAGTTCAAAGTACCTATAAATACATTTTCTCCATTAGGTATATTATTACAGTAGATATGTATCTACATTATAATTACTAACCAGGATCATCCCCATAAACTACAAATGATCTGGAACACACTTGCAATCGTGCCAGATATAGGGCATTTTTTGTTTGAAAAGTCTACGTAGATGTTATGTTTACTTGTTTTGGGTTTTAAATCCAACCCTCCACTGAAGTCGAGTGAACTACTTCTCGGGCGGGTCCATATTAAGCATCTAACGAAACATTTTCATTATAACATATACAATTCTTTGATTGTAGCATCTTCCAAATCATATGATCTTATGAAAAGTAATGTCTTTAGTTTCTTCTTAAATTCAATTGCTCCCTTTAGGTCCTTCATTTCAGTTGGCAGTTTATTATAATGTCTAGGCGCGCGGTAGCTAAAAGTCCTTTCACCAAATTTACTATTTGCTCTTGGTCGATAGTTGTCAGGAAGTCGTACTTTTAAATGTAGAGGATTTTTGTAAGACTAAGAAGAGATTTTGAGGTAGCCTGTCCAACACAGATAAGCCCTACATTGGGTTAAGGTGAGGCCACTGAGCATATGCTTAACAGTACAACAATCCTATTGAAAGAAAGATAGCTGTTTCAGGCATATTAGAGTAAGTTAAGAGACGTCATTCATCGGAAACAGTATTTTGTTATAAAGAAAGGGAGCTTATTGAGACATGACTTCTCACACCTTCTTAAAGCTTAGGGTTTTACTGCATATTCGAATCACCTTAGTGACCATGTCTGACTTGGTGAGGGGCCGAGTCATCTATTATTATTATTATTACAGACTAAGCTACAACCCTAGTTGGAAAAGCAGGGCGCTATAACCCCAAGACTCCAATAGGGAGAAATAGCCCTGTGACGATAGGAAGTAAACGAGCAAGGGAAGTATTGAACAATTTAAAGAAAATATTTCAAGCACAGTAACATTATTAAAATACATCTTTAAATATACCGTACTGTAAATATATGCAGTAGTGAACAAGCAAGTGTAGGAAATTCATATCGCATTAGTCAAGTATTACTTTCATCATGTGTGTAACTTTCTTGACTTAAATGCTTTTACACTCAGCAGAAGGCCCAATAAAGGTCTGTACAACGTGCAAGTATTACACTGCGAGATGTACAAGGAAACAAGAAATAACTGCACACCATTACATCAACCATTTTTTGAAAATGAACGTGAAATAATAGCGGACATTCTTTGTTTCTAGAATTGTGATAAAAAAAAAAAATAGAAAGCGGAAAAAATCTTATCCAAGAACTGTGGAAAATAAGAAAAAAAAATAGAACAAGACATCAAGTGACAAACGACAATACCATGAAAAGAATAGAGGAGCCGTTGCAAAGGCTTATCCTCAAAGTACAAGTACAATACCGTCTAGAGCCTTTCAAGTACGGTACCAGTACGAGCACAAATTGCTTCCAAGACCAATCTATGCAGGTTTAAAGGCCACTCATGAATGGCAGAGGCAGGGGACAGTGACGGCGCCTTCGCAGGACGATGCCCTCGAATCTGACCATGTACTGTATACATATCAGTGCCCAAGCCCCTCCACTTAAGCTAGGATTAGGCAGCGCCAGGCAATGGCTGCTGGTGACTCGGCAGACTGACCTATAGGCTCCCCCCAAACCCTTGTATCATTGATGCTGAAGGTACAGGGTAGTAAGTAGCAGCAAAGAATACAAGCAGTAATGTATTATTACTTTTAAATTGTCTAACTTGTATTGATACTACTTTTCTATATCCATCTTGGTCAGTCAAGGAAAGGTTTTGGAATGCGAAGACTTTGTCGTGCAAATCGGTTACTGTCAGGACAGTCTCAAAATTTAGCTCATCTTATAAGATCTCTGATGATTAAGTATCGTGAGCTGAGTAAAATGTGCTGAGGGAATTGATGTTTATTATTGTTATAACCAAAATTACAACCTTAGTCGGAGAAGTAGGATGCTATGAGCCCAAGGGCTGCAACACGGAAAAGTAGCCCAGTGAGGAAAACAAGAGGGAGTAATCTACAAGAGAAGTAATGAACAATTGAAAGTATTTTTAAGGTACCTGTGGCGTAGTAATAAAAATATATGTATACACCTATTATATATGAATTATGGAAAATATCTTATTGAATATTAACTTAAACGATGTTACAGTAATGCTTTACTGTATTTGATATTTTTGTGTTTATCTTGATCTTTACTGTCACAGCTATCATAGTGACAAACAGGACTTTGTAAAGGCAATTCTGAATCCCTTGATTTGTAGTCGTGATTAAAATTGGGTCTAATTACAGTGTAGGTAGACAGTAAATTGCCGTTTGGTAAGCGACGGAGGCGTATACAAGTAGATTTTGATGGTCCAAGGTAAAGGAAACAAAAAATCAATTGAAACATTGTATGAAATTGAAGTTTTAAAGCAACTGATAGTAATGATCTAGTACTGTACTTCGATGATTTTGTTTAATCCTTTCCAGGAGAAAGATCTTGCGAACATTTTTTTTCCAGTACTAAATAAATGGATTAAGCTCGGTGCGTTCCTGTTCTGGAAGTCTGCATCTCACAAATTTGGTTGGTTCTTAGTTGTTTTTAGGACAAATGGTGTTAAATTTCGGCCTAGGGTTAGCTTTACCTAACTCCCGTGTCCACGGTTTTCAGCATATTGAATATGTCGTCTTGCTTACTACATAAAAGTACAGTATATAATACTGTATTTGCTATAATACATTACAGTATTTAATTATGAATTTTTGATACAGTATCCGAGGTATACTATCAGTTTATAGGTCGCTCATGAATGGCAGAGGCAAGGGACAGTAGCATTGTCTTAGCAAGCAGGACAAGGTCCTAGAGACTGACCATATATATGATCAGCAACCAAGCTAGGACTAGGGAGGGCCAGGCAATGACTGCTGATGACTCAACACACCTATAGGCTTTCTCATACCCCCCAACCTTATTTCATAAGGATGGTAAGGTTTCAGACACTGAAGGAACTAAAGAGTCTGATCGGGGCTCGAACCTTCGTCTGGCAAACGCCAGGCAGAGACGTTACCAATTGGGCCAAGTTTTGTAAGTCCTCAGAAGGGGTCATAGTTCGAGTTCGAAGCCGCACGAGCACCAGTAATTTGGTGTCATTTTATTTGTAATAAATCATATAGTTCATTTGGTTTTTGTATCGTTGAGGCTCGTTCTGCTCACAGGTTAAATTCTCGCTATTCCCCTTCCTTTAAGTACGTGGCTGTGAATGTTGTATTGAATGTATTATGCTGATGATTAATAACTTCTTTTTTGTTTCAGGCCAAGATGAGTGCTGACCTGTGTTGGTTAGTAATCCGCAACAACCATGCGTACCTCGCCAAGAAGAGGAACGTCAAGAAACCGTTCTCCACGGTGAGTGCGAGTCGTAGAAGCTAATTTGAGTTTAGCCATTTTGTCTTAGAACAGCTGCCGTTTCTGAATTTTATGAAGTAGTTGACAAATATTTTATAAAATGGCACTATTTTATGCATATCATGGAATTGCCGGCCTAGGGTGATTTAGGCTAGTTTATAATGTATTTTATTAATCTGCTTCTATTGAATGTACTGTATTTGAACGGCTGGCTTTTTACGTATTTAAATGACTGACCTTTAGTATACAGTATTTCGTGAAAGTGATATTGTATTTTATGAAATGCCTTCCCTTATATGTATTTTTTCATTCCTCTTGGCACTTGAAATCTGTCTTATATATTTTTTCATTCTTGAAACTTGAAATCTGTTTTATATTTTTATATATTTTTTTCATTCCTCTTGGCATTTGAAATCTTTTTTATATATCTTTTTCATTCCTCTTGGCATTTGAAATCTGTCTTTTATATATTTTTTCATTCCTCTTGAAACTTGAAATCTCTCTTATATATTTCTTCATTCCTCTTGAAACTTGAAATCCGTCTTTTATATATTTTTTCATTCCTCTATATATTTTATAATTCCTCTATGCACAATATTAAAGTTTTGCGTTAATTTCAGGAACCCATGAACCTGAAGAACGTCAACAGCCCCCGTTACAACGGCATGATCCACAAAAAGATGCTGGGAATTGAGCCAGCTTCCGGTGGCAAGGGCATCGTGCTGAGCTTCAAGGCCAAGAAGTACCAGGTACGTCTTTTGGGGCTCTCTGATCCGTGGAAAAACTCGTCCCTTTTTTAGTGCCCGGGGATTTTCTAGGTCGTTGTATGGCCAGTAAACTCTTTCTTATTACTTGCTTATATAGAAAGTTCATACGCATATTTGTCAATGGAAGGTAAATATATTAAGCCAGGTTGTACATACATATACCAAAGGCACTTCCCCCAATTTTGGGGGGTAGCCGACATCAACAAAAGAAACAAAACAAAAAAGGGGACCTCTACTCTACGTTCCTCCCAGCCTGACAAGGGACTCAACCGAGTTCAGCTGGTATTGCTAGGGTGCCACAGCCCACCCTCCCACATTATCCACCACAGATGAAGCTTCATAATGCTGAATCCCCTACTGCTGCTACCTCCGCGGTCATCTAAGGCATCGGAGGCAGCAGCAGGGCCAGGTTGTAAACAAAGTTAGTGTTTCATAGCCTTGCTATTTTCTGTGCTAATATGCACCAAGTAAACTTTACTAGTATAAATTGTTACAGTCTGAGTCTTTGGGGAAGCTATGCTTCATACAGTCTTTATTTTTACTGGAACTTTGCTTCCTTAAATACTGGGGTAAACCGCTTTGATTGTTACTGTACACAATAATGTACCTGAATTTCATTCGGAAGTAATTATAGGTCTTCAACTTACAAAAGTTTTGGAGATGCAAACAAACCCAATTGAAATAAAAAATCTCGGATATTGTATCAAAAGTTCTTGATGAAATACAGTGCAGTACTGTATTTAAATTATTTAGATTTAATACAGTTAGCAAAATTACATTTACAGTATGAAACGTGAGTATTTGTTGACTACTGCAACTGAAAAATGTAGGCATGAGAGTTCGATGCCTACATTAGTCAAATATTTGACATATTTCACTGACAAACATCTTCGTGGAACCTATTGAGTTTGTAAGGTGGGGACTTTCTGTACAACATTGTATCTGGTCCGTGGTAAATTTTGCTGTATCTGGTCCGTGGTAAATTTTGCTGTATCTGGTCCGTGGTAAATTTTGCCGTATGGTTATTCTTGATAATTAAGTACAAGTTTTAGATAGATTTATTATTAGGTGTCCAATATCTAATTAAACTATTATAATGCAGTTAACAAAATTATATTTGCAATATGAAAATTGACTATTAGTTGACTTTTGCAGATGAAAATCTTAGGCATGAGAGGTAGGAGATGCCTACCTTAGTTCAAAATTTAACCCTTGTACCCTTTAATAAAACTCGTCCCTTTACCCCCAAGACGTACCAGTACGTCCTTGCTGTTTACATTTTTTTTTTTTTTTTGCATATTTTTGATAACTTTGAGAAACTTCATGCATTTTCCATGAGAATGAGACCAACCTGACCCCTCTATGATGAAAATTAAGGCTGTTAGAGCAATTTAAAAAAAAATATACTGCAAATTGTGCTTGAAAAGGAAAAAAAGGCCTGGGGGTTAAGGGTTGGAAAGTTCCAAATAGCCTGGGGGTAAAGGGGTTAACAATATTCGACTCAAGTTTAGTGGAGGAACCTATTAATTCTGTAATTTTAGAACAGATTGTATTTAATTGTATTTATTCTATGCTCAGTTTCAGCGTATGGTTATTCTTGATAATTTAGTAGAAAAGTTTTAGATCAATTTATTACTAGATGTCCAATATCTAATTATTCTAACTCCTTTCAGTCCAAACCTGCCAAGAGCACCATTAAGACCACAATCAAGTCTGGCCCTCGTCGCGCCCTCCACTCCATCAGGAGATTCATCCAGGCGAACCACTACAGAAAGGATTTGAAAATGGTGTGTATCTGCATTTTAGTGTATATAAGAAATTATAACTGTCTAAAATCCATTTTTTTATTCGTAAGTTGTTACGAACATTACTAACGGTATTGCCGCTGCTCGTAACTAAATCATCTGCTGTTGTCATTCTAGGCCGCTCTTCGCCGTGCCTCCGCCATCTTCCGCTCCCAGCGCGCCCAGCCCTTCAAGAAGATCCGCCGCAGGCCCCGTGGCGTCAAGGCCGCTGTCAAGAAGACTGAGTAAAGTTTTTGAATAAAGAAAATAAGTAAAGTTTTGCGTTATACTTCACCTTCAGATCTTGATTATTGGGGAGGGTATTTTAAGACTTCTTTAGATGTGGTATACTTTATTAAAGCTTTTCAGTTGTATGAAGCTCAGCTAACTAATAATTCCATGGTGTTTAGATATTGTTGGGTCACTGTATTTCTCTAATTGTAATTTGTTCCAACACAGAGTACTTACTTCGAACTACTTTCTTAGGAGTATCTGGGATTCTCTTCCCAACCAACCAGAATTTTCTGTAGTTTCCCCTATCTCCGTTTTCCCTAGTGGGTCCCTCTGTGGCGGATGAATACGCGCCTTAAGGCGACCCGGGTCAGCGAGAGCGCGTGGCCAGGTCTCGGTCACCAGTAAGTTTCTGGTTGCGGCTTGATTAACATCCCGCCGCTCTCTCACATCCCGTGCGACCCTTTGTGTCCCCACGTGTTCAACGTTTACCTTATATCCTTTTACCCACCTCTTTCCCCTGTTTTCTTGTGTTGCTTGGTGATTTGGTGTACGGTTATGGAGCATCCACGTCGTTGCCCGGGCCTAATGCCGGTAAATCTTGTGATGCGTTCCTCTCTAAGCCGGAGGTTGATCCCCATACCTTGTGATCTTCGTGTAGGGGTAGTGTGTGTGCCCCGTCCGCCACGTGTCCGGAGTGCGAGTCTTTGCCCGAGAACCAGTGGGCGCTCTACGGGAAGAAAATTTGACACGAGCAATACTGTGGTATGAACTTTTTTTTTAATAAATGGGATCGAGAAGGGACGCCATCTCCCTAAAGATAGGATTGCGTCAAATCTTGCGTCTTTGGTGAAGCACGCTTGTGGCCTGTATGATTAATGTGAGGATTCAGAAAAAGGGTGCTTAACATTCACAATAGTTTTTTGGTGAAGGTGGTTATACTTATAATTTATTAACTTTCATCTTGTAAGCAGCAGGGCCTACCGGAACTGTCACAATCGCTCGCCATTCATTCCTATTTCTAGCACACACACTTCCTCTCTCACATCTATCCTCCTATCACCCAGAGCTTTCTTCACTTCATCCATCCACCCAAACCTTGGTCTTCCTCTTGTACTTCTCCCATCAACTCTTGCATTCACCACCTTCTTTAACAGACAGCCATTTTCCATTCTCTCAACATGGCCAAACCACCTCAACACATTCATATCCACTCTAGCTGCTAACTCATTTCTTACACCCGTTCTCTCCCTCACCACTTCGTTCCTAACCCTATCTACTCGAGATACACCAGCCATACTCCTTAGACACTTCATCTCAAACACATTCATCTTGTACCCTGTAATAATAGGTAAACCCTGTCTGTTGTTAACCTTTCTGAAGGGAATTGCAGATTCCCCTTAGGGCCCTGGCTAAAGGAAAACAGTCTATCCATCTTAACTTTACCAGTTTTATCAGTCTTGTACTGTACTTTACCTCCTGACTTTCTTACCTTTTGGGCTAAAATGACCGGAGCGAGTCCATGTGTCTGGGATTCTAGATATCGCATTAAACCGTACTGTAAAATGTCACAGTGTCCAAGATTGCTTTGCAGACATTTGGTTTATTCATGTATAGGTTCCAGTGGCCAGATGGCCTTTCGACTAAGACCGTTCTTCCAATTGGTTCCAGAACGCATAAACATCAAAGTTAGGTATCAAGTCAAAGTATGAACTTGTCTATTTTAGTGTATTGCTTGAATATTAATCTTAGTAAATCATATAGAAAATTAACAAAATGTTATTTCAATGTTTACTATTGATGCTAGAAACTATTAAATGATTTTGCGTATTTCAATTGTTTCCTAATTACAACTACACTAGTTATGTGCCTCAATTCTCTAGTTTGTTTTAGACAGTCTAAATCTAATTAAATACTAGGGAAGGAGTAACTACTGAAACCCATTTGAGGAACTATCATGTGCTACTACCCAAATAGAAATCATTGTCTATTAACCCTTTCACCCCCAATGGACGTACTGGTACGTTTCACAAAACATCCCTGTACCCCTATGGACGTACTGGTACGTCCTTGCAAAAATCAGCTATTTACATTTTTTTTTTTTTCATATTTTTGAAAACTTGATGAGAAACTAAAGGCATTTTCTAAAAGAATGAGACCAACCTGACCTCTCTAAGATGAAAATTAAGGCTGTTAGAGCAATTTAGAAAATATATATTGCAAAATGTGCTTGAAAAAAAATAACCCCTGGGGGTTAAGGGTTGGAAAGTTCCAAATAGCTGGCGGGTAAAAAGGGTTAAAAGCATGACTGGAAATAGTCTGTTGTACATACATACATATACCAAGGCACTTCCCCCAATTTTGGGGGTTAGCCGACATCAACAAATGAAACAAACAAAAGGGGACCTCTACTCTCTACGTTCCTCCACCCTAACAAGGGACTCGACCGAGTTCAGCTGGTACTGCTAGGGTGCCACAGCCCAACCTCCCACATTATCCACCACAGATGAAGCTTCATAATGCTGAATCCCCTACTGCTGCTGCTACTGATACAGCCACCAAATATTACAAATGTGTTTCTAGTCGCCACAACTGGCTGATTCAATCCGAGTTTCTTTTAATAACATTTAGCAGTCTATTGTCATCTATTCATAGCAATGGCCAGTCCTTGGATGGCCTGCCCTTTATATTGGAGTGTGATATTTTAAGATGCACTAACTCCTTGTGCGCAACAAATCTGAAGACAAAGACATGGAGAGGGTTTTGCAGTTTCATGATGACTAACCTTTGGCAGTTGTATATGCAATCTAAGGTTCACATAATTACCTTTGCTAAGATCAAAGGATTTAAAGGTATATATTCACCCATTGTCTTAGATTTAGTTCTTTGATGAACTTTACATAAAAACTACAATAAAGATTTTGATCAAACTTGGTAATTGTGTTCGATATGATCCAAGGATGAACTAATGATTTAGATGAAGTACATCAGATTGTGTACCTTTTTTTGTTTGTTAACATTTCTCTAAAACTATCAAACCCATTTCAATGAAACTTGATGCACTTAGGTGGTACAGTATAACCCAATGACGAATCCTTTAGAATTTGAAGGAACTACAAGTACGTATTGCTGGATGTGGCGTTGGCATGGTCAATACTGTGCGACTCTGGTTCCATCTGTTAGTATTCCCTTTTGCTTATTACACATAATGAATAACTATCATTGACTATTTCCATTTTGTTGATATCACGATGCAAAGTTGTTTTGTTTTACGATGAACACAACTGCAACAATTTCTTCACGGTTACGATAATTGACGCAAATCCCTCGTCGTTGCCAGTGGACATCAGCTAATAACATTGTCTGCTAGTCTTTGGCAGGTGAATAGAGTAGAAACTAGGGTAGACAACTTCTAGTACCATTTGTTTGTGCCCATATCCATTTCCCTCATTTCAACGTATATTGTCACTCCTTCCCCTTATGATACAGTATAATAGTAGCTTTTGTCTTGGAGACACTTTTCGATCGTGTGGACATATCGAGGCCAACCTTAAGCATGGAAACCCCTCTCTCATAACAATCTGAGAGCGACGAGGAACCTTCCGATTCGTCCTTGTGTATCGATCAAAGAAAGTAAACGCTCTTGACTCTTTGCCGTGACCTTAGTCATTAAAATGCCACATCAGTGGTGAGAAAGGACACCTCCCTCTTCCATTACCCTGCATGTCTGACAGAGTGAAGTAATGCCCCCATCCTCACCTTGTCACCTCTTTTGGCCTCGTTTCTTTCACTCGTGTTGCTGGGTCTTCACGACATAAAGTCCTCATGAGAAGTAACTAGCCTAGATCACACGTCTTGATTAACTGAGGAGACGCTACAATTCCTCCTACCATAACGAAATCAATAAGGAAAAGATCCCGAAACGCTTGTTTCTTTCTGGCTTCGTAAGACAAAGAGACGAAAGGTCAGCCCATCTCTTGTCGAGTTTGTTCAAAGAGGAACAGTTGGCCTGTCTCTACTCTTGCTCATGAAGCCAAACATATTGGATCTATCACAGCTTTCTGTAAGAACCTTTCAGGGACAAAATTCTTGAATCCTTGATTCTGGTAAATGAGGGAACCTTCTCTTCTCATTACTCGTATAGGTATACCCATAGGTCCCGGGATACCGGTAGTTGCTCAATAGATCGTATAGAGAACCTAATTAACGGGAGAAGAAACATCTCGTCAAAGCGGTCCCAATTTAATTGCAGTATTTAGTTTCTAGGAGCCTGCAACCTCAGTGTCTCACCCAACCCTCACAAATTAAGGGTAGGGTTGCCAAATGTGTGTGCAAATCCTTTTCTCATAATTATGCATTTTGACATATCCTCCATACAGATATAGGCTTTCCTTGCCTGCCTACCAGTCCCTGTAGTGACCTAGCCTGACACTTGCTGCATCTTCATACTCAGGTCATTAGGATGTTGGAATGAGTCTTCACTTTTGCAAATGGCTTTGACATTTCCAGGGATAGTAAATCAGTTTGGTTATAGGTTATAAGAACAAATCACAAATTGCATAACTGTAATTTTTCCCAACGATACAAACCTGGGTCCTTTTGAGTTTCAAATCACTTAGCACATCCTAGGTTAAGGTCAAGTGGGCTACTCAGTGTGTTAGCAAGGGGACAGGGCTTCCCTGCCACCTGATATTAACTACCAGCACCTCATGAATTATAACAGTAGACTTACAGCTTTCCTGTACAGCTACGGGCTGTAAGATTGCAAGAGCCCGTGTCTGGCCAAAAGGGCCAGGCAATCCTCAGCAACAACAACAATGCTGTACAGTATAAAAGTCTGTCTCTTATAAAAATATAAAACGAAACATGTTAATCTGTTAAGCGAAAAGAGCATTTTAACTTGCGAAGTTCTACCAATTCAACTACCTAATTGCAAAGATCATTCCATAATTGGTCACAACAGGAATGCTATATTGTTATTTCTACATTCTCCTCCCCCTGTCCTCGTACGCCTGACAACACTTGAGATTACCGAACAATTCTGCACTCAAAGGGTTAATTACTGCATTGTTAATTGTTCAGTGGCTACTTTCCTCTTGGTAAGGGTAGAAGAGACTCTTTAGCTATGGTAAGCAGCTCTTCTAGGAGAAGGACACTCCAAAATCAAACCATTGTTCTCTAGTCTTTGTACCATGGTCTTCCACTGTCTTGGGTTAGATTTCTCTTGCTTGAGGGTACACTCAGGCACACTATTCAATCTTATTTCTCTTCCCCTTGTTTTTATAGTTTATATAGGAAATATTTATTCTAGTGTAGTTGCTGTTCTTGTAATATTTTGTTTTTCTTTGTATCCTTTCCTCACTAAGCTATTTTCCCTGTTGGGGCCCTTGGACGTATAGTGTCCTGCTTTTCCTCTAGGGCTGTACCTTAGCAAGTAATAGTAATCAGGAATAACAAATTTAATAGACCAGGTTTTTTCCAACAAATTGAGATGAACAGCAGCTGAAGACCGGACGGAAGAGAAATACTCGATACAAGGTAGAATGAAAAAAATTAATACACTACTTTAAATAGATTGATCACCCAAAATCTTAAAAGACTTTCGCAATAAGGCAATTTTTGTTGTTGTTCTCAATTTTCCCCCTCCTTGCTTATACCCACTGCAGAATACTTCCTTTCCCGTGTCAGTTTAGCCCCACCACAGTCAACTGATAAACAGGCACATGATTTTACACCTTATGTGAATATTATTTTTTCAATATTAAACTTACCCGATAATCATGTAGCTGTCAACTCCGTTGCCCGACAGAATTCTATGGAGGGATACGCCAGCTATCACAATACTAGAAGGGGGTGTATTTACCAGCGCCACCTGTGGCCAGGTACTCAAGTACTTCTTGTTGACACCTCCTCAATTATTCCTCTGTCGTGCTTCCGGCAAGACGTTCTGGGATACGCTTATGTTCTTGGAGTATTTTCACGACTTTGGTGAAGTATTTCTCTTTGATTTCGGCTGTCGCTTTACTGGAAACTTCTATATTAGTTTAGTTAGCTTTTGGAATTAATTTGATTAATTATGGTGACGAAGAGAGTATGAACTCTCGTTCACCTTTCAATGGCCGACCCTTCCCTTAGACGGAAGTGTTGGTGTCTAAGAGAGTATAGACTCTCTTTCTTAATTTTGCTTAACAAAAGTTATAGATTTATTTTATATCTCTCCGCCTCTTATAGGCCTCTTCGATTAACTTCCTTTTATTATAAACTTATTAAAATTAATTTTTATATTTGTTTATATTCGACCTTCCTAATAGTAGGCGGTCTTTTCTTGTTACCGAAGTTAATTAACATTGAGCCCGTCATTTCGGTTTTACCTGTTAACATATTATGCTATTTCCGCCACAGAGTTTGAAAGAATTTCTTTGATAGTCTCGTACTGTTTTCAAAGTTGAACTAACGTTTTGTTTTGTCTCTGCAGTTGTTGACGTTCAGAACGTTCAACTTGCACTCTATCGTTACGATAGAGAAAGAATGTTCACGGTTTCACGTTGCAGTAAGAGTAACCGTGTCTAGCGTTTTGTTCATTCTTTCTTAACTTAATGGTTTTGATCCTAATAAAGGAACTTTTCATTTTGGGAAATATTTCAGTTTTTTCCTTTAACAATAATATGTTTTAACGATATATATGATTGGGCTCTTCTCTCAGGTTCTAAGTCAAGAGAGAGAGAGAGAGAGAGATATAGAGACGGAGGGAGAAAGAGGAGAATAAACGTTTCATTCAAGCCTGCCAGGCGTACGAGTAACGTCGTTATCGTTTTTGCTCTTCTCCCTAGTCTCTTTAGGGGAAGAAACTAAACGTTTCTAGAGTGATCTAGTGTTTAGTCTCTTTCCAGCCACTGAATTATCTTTCATTAGATTTTTCTGTTACATTGTAATTCTGTTTTCGCAATTACTAACTTTTGAGAAAGGATAGAATTGCGTGTTTCAGGTACAAACCACTTAAAGTTTCGAGTTCAGTGAAATAAGTGCAAACAGAAATCAAAGTGATAAGTGATTAGCGCAAAGTATGTCAGTGTTGTGCGTGAGGGTACTTCTGTGCGCGCCAGTCGTCCTCCCAGTCCGGGACCTCTTGCAAGCTCCCAAGACCAGGGGAGAAGCAATGTCGAAGGGCATAAGGGTTCAGCAGGCCTTGATCGGCGCACAGAAGTATCCTCGGTGGTTGTGGGCGTGTCTTACCGAGACCGTCACTCCCACCCGCAGACGATTGAGCCCTTATTTTGCTCGTCTGCAGAAGAGATTTAGGGGAGAAAATAAAGGCAGAGTAACGCTGGTCTCAGGTCTCAAGACCTCTTAAACGTAAAGTCCAGACCTATGCCAGACGTACGAAGTTAAAGTTCAACAACCCGGATGACAGTCATTGGGTTAGCTCTGACTCTCCTCAGTCATCAGTTGAATGCACTCCGCCTAAGAGGAGTAAGGTTCTGCCGCAACAGATCTCTGCTGTTAAGGCTTTACCTCAGCAGACCTTAGTGTCTGCCGACCCCAAGTTGACTCTACTGCAGTCCATGCAGTCACAACTTTCGGTCTTGATGCGTGAGTGTCGGTCTGAGAGTGTTGCGCCTCCGCCTCCTCCTACACTCCCTCCGCCTACGCTCGCTCCGCCTGATCGCAGTACCACCTGCCAGGCGTACGATGTTGTGGACTCTACTACAGTCCATGCAAGCACAGCTTTCGGACTTGATGCGTGAGTGTCGGGCTGAGAGTGTTGCGCCTCCGCCTCCGCCTACACTCCCTCCGCCCACGCTCGCTCCGCCTGATCGCAGTACCACCTGCCAGGCGTACGATGTTGAGCCACGTGCTGAGTTTGCTGTTCCCAGTGGTGTTCAGCCTCCGCCTTCCTTAAGGCAACCTTTACAATGGGATCAGGAGGATTATACCTCTCTTCCTCCGCCTCCACTTGCTGCTCCACCAGTGATGCAACACTCGGTTGAGGTACAACAACCTCTCCCGTCCATGAGTCAGTCTCCTCAGCTCTCGCTGCAGCGAGCTCAACCCTCCACAAGGCAAGCACCACAACACCTTAGCCTTGCGCCTCAGGAGCCTCAGCTTGCGAGACATTTACCTTGTTCTGCGCAGCCTCTTCCTCATCGCGCTCCGCTCACACCACAGGAACTGGAACTTGCTACTCCGCTTCCGCCAACCGCTCAACAAGCGCAACCCTTGGGTTCAACCACTCATGCTAGGAGTCAGCCCCCTCCACCCATGCGCCTTCCTTCTGCTTGTCTTTTATTCAGCCTTTGCAGACTGAGCCTCATGTGTTCCCTCAACAGAGTCTTGAAGAGGAAACCACAACTATTGTTGTTCCAGCTCGTTCTGACTCTGCTGTTCAGCATACCTTACCTCCATTTTCAAACCATATGATAATGGAGGTTATTTGTATTACTTATAAAAATATATTTGTATTCCTTGCAATATATTTTTAACAAGATCGCAAATATGGCAAAAATATGAATCATGAGTTATGAATGTAAGGTAAATATGTTGATATTAAACCCCATGCAAGCATGCATAAAGCACTCTAGCACTGGTCATGGAATTTCTGAGAAATGTTAAACCCCATGCACACGCTCTGCTTTCCTTACAGCAGGCTCTGCTTACAGCAGGCTCTGCTTACTACATGCTCTGCATACAGCATGCTCTGCATACAACATGCTCTGCATACAGCATGCTCTGCATTCAGCATGCTCTGCATACAACATGCTCTGCATACAGCATGCTCTGCATTCAGCATGCTCTGCATACAACATGCTCTACATACAGCATGCTCTGCATACAGCATACTCTGCATACATCATGCTCTGCATACCTTACCGCATGCTTCTCAGTCACACATCTTTGGTTGTTGCCAACTCACTAGACTGTCAAGCAGTTTCATAACGTTGCCTTCTAGTCTGCTGCTTTTGCACCAGTGAACCCTCACTGAGAGAACTTAGCTTTTCTAGGATATGGTCCCTGTAGATGAGAAAGTTCTTTTCTCCCTCCTTCTGATATTCCCTTGAGGACTCTGTCATTTGGAGGGAGCCTTTAGCTGCATAACCTCTTTTGGACTTTTATTTAAGCATAACATGCTTCCAGGGAAGGTAATGGTTTCACTTCAGTCGCTAATCCCGTCTGTTACCACACCTGCTCCCATAGACCTTGAGCTGTGTTGCATGACATGCAGTCCAGGCTTAGTCCTTGTTAGAGGATTTTTTGTTTACGGAGTCAATGTGTCACGGGGAAGACGTTCAACAACCAACAGAAGTGACTTGTTGTGACGCAGTGCGGCAACCTCAGCAACCCGATAAGGAGTTGTCTGTACGACCCAGACAGTCTAGACAGATTCGGGTTGTCACTGTACTTCCTCGCTTGCCCATGATTGACAGTTCACAGACTGTGCAGCAGTATCATGATCTTGTGTCCGGCTCCGTCAGACGACTGGCTTTTAAGAGCTCCCACAAGTCGTCGCTGTCTGGAGATTTTCAAATGGACTATGGATCTGACCAAGGAACTGGACCTCCTGGTCAATTTTGAGGAGTCTCAGCTCGTTCCATCCCAGACCATTGTCTCCTTGGGTATGGATCTTCAGAGTCGAGCTTTTCGGACTTTTCCGTCGGCCCCAAGGATCTTCCAAGCCCTAGAATGCATCCAGAGCATGCTGAGAAGGAACCGATGCTCAGTCAGGTAGTGGATGAGTCTAACAGGGACACTTTCATCGCTGGCCCTGTTCATCGTGTTAGGGAGACTCCTCCTCCCCCCCCTTCAGTATCATCTAGCTGCTCACTGGATAAAGGACATGACGCTAGAGACGGTCTCAGTTCCTATTTCCGAAGAGAGGAGGTCTTCTCTCGCGTGGTGTAAGAACAGCTTTCTTCTCAAGGAAGTCTACCTTTGGCTGTTCAGAAACACGACCGCCGTCTCCTCTCGGACGCATCAGACACGGGCTGGGGTGCGACTTTGGACGGACAAGAATGCTCGGGAACATGGAATCAGGAGCAAAGGACACTTCACATCATTTGCAAGAAGTTGTTGGCGGTTATTCTGGCCTTGATAAACTTCAAGTCCCTCCAGCTTAACAAAGTGGTGGAGGTGGACTCTGACAACACCACAGCCCTGGCTTACATCTTCAAGCAGGGAGGGACTCTTTCGTGGAAGTTGTTCTAGATCGCAAGGGACCTACTCATCTGGTCTTAAGATCGAAAGCTAACTGGTAACGAGGTTCATTCAGGGCGGTATGAATGTCATGGCAGATCACCTCAGACGGAAGGGTCAGGTCATCCCCACAGAGTGGACCCTTCTCAAGAATGTTTGCAACAGACTTTGGGCCCTGTGGGGTCAGCCAACCATAGATCTGTTCACTACCTCGATAACCTAGAGACTCCTGTTGTATTGTTCTCCGATTCCAGACCCAGCAGCAGTTCACGTGGATGCTTTTCTGCTGGATTGGTTCCATCTCGACCTGTATGCATTCCCGCCGTTCAAGATTGTCAACAGGGTACTTCAGAAGTTCTCCTCTCACAAAGGGACACGGCTGACGTTGGTTGGCTCCGCTCTGGTCCGCGAGAGAATGGTTCTTAGAGGTACTGCAATGGCTGGTCGACATTCCCAGGACTCTTCCTCTAGGAGTGAACCTTCTAAGTCTACCTCACGTAAAGAAGGTACACCCAATCCTCCACGCTCTTCGTCTGACTGCCTTCAGACTTTCGAAAGACTCTCAAGAGCTAGGGGCTTTTCGAAGGAAGCAGCCAGAGCGATTGCCAAAGCAAGGAGAACATCCACTCTCAGAATCTATCAGTCTCAAGGGGAAGTCTTCCGTAGCTGGTACAAGACCAATGCAGTTTCCTCAACCAGTACCACTGTAACCCAGATTGCTGACTTCCTGTTATATCTAAGGAAAGTAAGATCCCTTTCAGCTCCTACGATCAAGGGTTACAGAAGTATGTTGGCAGCGGTTTTCCGCCACAGAGGCTTGGATCTTTCCACCAACAAAGATCTACAGGACCTCCCTAGGTCTTTTGAGACCGCAAAGGAACGTCGGTTGTCCACTCCAGGCTGGAATCTAGACGTGGTCCTAAGGTTCCTTATGTCATCAAGATTTGAACCTCTCCAATCAGCCTCTTTTTAGGACCTCACATTAAAAACTCTTTTCCTCGTGTGCTTGACAACAGCTAAAAGAGTAAGTGAGATCCACGCCTTCAGCAGGATCATTGTTTTCACATCTGAAACGGCTACATGTTCCTTGCAGCTCGGTTTTTGCTAAACGAGCTTCCTTCACGTCCTTGGCCTAAGTCGTTCGAGATCCCAAGCCTGTCCAACTTGGTGGGGAATGATCTGAAGAGAGTACTTTGCCCAGTTAGAGCTCTTAGGTACTATCTAAAAGGTCTTAACCTTTACAAGGACAATCAGAAGCCTTATAGTGTGCTATCAAGAAACCTTCTTTTCCAAGTTCTAAGAACTCAGTTTCTTACTATTCAGGCTTCTGATTAGAGAAACACATTCTCATCTGAAGGAAGAAGACCTTGCTTTGCTGAAGGTAAGGACACATGAAGTGGGAGCTGTGGCTACTTCAGTGGCCTTCAAACAGAACCATTCTCTGCAGAGTGTTATGGATGCAACCTATTGGAGAAGCAATTCAGTGTTCGCATCATTCTATCTCAAAGATGTCCAGTCTCTTTACGAGTACTGCTACACCCTGGGACCATTCGTAGCAACGAATGCAGTAGTAGGCGAGGGCTCAGCCACTACATTCCCATAATCCCATAACCTTTTAACCTTTCTCTTGAATACTTTTTATGGGTTGTACGGTCGGCTAAGAAGCCTTCCACATCCTTGTTGATTTGGCGGGTGGTCAATTCTTTCTTGAGAAGCGCCGAGGTTAAAGGTTGTGATGAGGTCCTTTAGTATGGGTTGCAGCCCTGTATACTTTAGCACCTTTGAGTTGATTCAGCCTCCCAAGAGGAACGCTGCGCTCAGTAAGGAAGACGATCTTATTAAAGGCAGAGTAACGGTTCAAGTCGACTTCCTTACCAGGTACTTATTATTTCATTGTTATTGTGGATAACTGATTATATGAAATACGGGATACTTAGCTATCCTTTAGTCTTGTACACTGGTTTTTCACCCACCCCCCTGGGTGTGAATCAGCTACATGATTATCGGGTAAGTTTAATATTGAAAAATGTTATTTTTATTAATAAAATAAATTTTTGAATATACTTACCCGATAATCATGATTTAATCGACCCTCCCTTCCTCCCCATAGAGAACCAGTGGACCGAGGAATAATTGAGGAGGTGTCAACAAGAAGTACTTGAGTACCTGGCCACAGGTGGCGCTGGTAAATACACCCCCTTCTAGTATTGTGATAGCTGGCGTATCCCTCCATAGAATTCTGTCGGGCAACGGAGTTGACAGCTACATGATTATCGGGTAAGTATATTCAAAAATTTATTTTACTAATAAAAATAACATATTACAGGCTGAGTTACAATTCTAGTTGGAGAAGCAGGATGCTTTCAGCCCCAGGTTTCCAACAAGGACAAATAGTCCAGTGAAGAAAGGGAGTAAGTAAAATACAAGAGAAGTAAGGAACAATTAAAATATATTCTAATGACAGTAACGATGTTAAAATAGATTTTTCGTATGCTATAAAGAAAGACATGTCAGTGTATGTAAGACTACTTCAAGATGTTGCTGTGTGGGCTAGTGCTGCTGGTGCCTCTCTCGTGATGCACTGTACGCTTTACTTAGTGTATTTATAGTGATCTAATTACCCTTGACTGTGTTAAAGGTTTTAAATGTCGCTCATGAATGGCAGAGGCAAAGGAAAAGACAATGTCCTAGAGTGACCATATATACATATGATCAGTTCCCAAGACCCCTCTCCATCCAAGGTAGGTCCAGGGAGGGCCAGGCGATGGCTGCTGATGACTCCGCAGCTGGTAGACCTGTAGGGTCCCTCAAACTTCTATCCTTAGCTTATATGGATGGTGAGCTTGCAAACGCTACATAACTCCTATCCAGCAGAAAGCCAGTCAGGGATGTTTCCAATAGGCCATCAGAAATAACCCTTTAAACTTTAATTAAGGGAAACTATGTTGATATGTTGACTAGTCACTATTTATGACGACGAGAAACTAGATGAATTTTTAGATTTAAATATATTAACCAGGAAAGACAGCAGGGTATGTGCAAAAGGTTAGTGAAATTTGACAGTCTACATTTTTGGGCTCAAGCCATGTCGTCCTGATGGAAGGTTCCTTTAGTAGCTTCGTTAGGGTATACTGTATATGACTACAGTGGATATTCCGTGAGAATTAAACTAAAGGTTTCCAGAATTCTAACTTCTGGCGCGAGTACCCTTAGGGTCTCCCTTTAGGATATCGCATAATAACAGGGACGTATTCTTGACACCCCACATAGCGTTTACGCTTCGAGGGGGAAGTTGGTGGCAAGATATGGGAGGAGCCGTTACAGAGTTCTCCTCCGTTACTGTTATGGGTACTCGGATGACGTCATCACCGCCCGCGAATTCCATTCCTTTTGTAGTAGCATCTTTGACCAGGTGTTTTTTCCCAGTTGTTTCGCTATTTACTGCAGCATGTCGCAATCTTCAGCTTCTTCTGTCTTTGGAAAGTCGAGTACCTTAATACAAAAAGAGGAAGCAAAGGTTGAGAGAACAGAAATGAGAATGCTAAGATGTATTATGGAAATATCAATGGAAGATTGGAAAATTATGAAATAAAAAGAATCGTAGGTGAAGTAAAGATTGCAGAGGCAAGAGTGTCACGACTTAGATGGTGCGGGTACGTGTTAAGGAGGGCTTTGGAGTAACCTTTTTAGGGAGAAGATCAAGATGGAGACAGGGAATTAGATGGCGGGATAAGGTGAGGGATGATATGGAGAGAAGAGGTTTGGTAGAAGAGAATGCCTTTAATCGAAGGCATTGGGGAGGCCGCATCAGGCAGCCAACCCCTTAATGTAAGGATGATGGGGTAAATAAAGAAGTATTTGATAAAATTCAAATGTAGGCCTAGATGATATGAGGAAAATGATTGGAAACTATTGCAGGAAATATAATTTTAAAGAAAATTAGCCATATTGAACTAGAGAGAAGCATTAGCTATGAATAAGCAAAATTTACAACACTAAGAGTTCATTCTTTATATGACAGTTAATCATATGAGAGACTTATCAGTGAACTATGAATTTTAAATTTTTATATTTCGTAAACATATTAACTATATTAAAGATGGCAGCCATCTGTTCACTAGAGTTCTCTAGTCTCATTACAATATATTTCTTAGCTGCTGAAGTTGTCAGGACAAGACTACCGTCTTAAACAAGCAATATATCATTTTATAAATGTAGAAGAGACTTATGAATAATGAATTTTAAATTTATAATGAATAAATTTGTAAAAACCACTTTAATCATATTAAACATGGCGACCTTCTTAGCTGCTGAAGTTGTTAGGGCAAGAATGCCATCTTAAATAAGCAATATATCATTTTATTAATGTAAAAGAGACTTTTGAATAATGAATTCTCAATTTATAATGAATAAATTTATTAAAAAAAAACACTTTAAATTCTCAATTTATAATGAAGGAATAAAAAAAAAACACTAATAGCATTAAACACGGCGACCTCCTTGCCGAGAAGCCATCTTAAACAAGTAATATATAATATAAATGTAGGAGAGTGACTCATGAATAATGAATTCTCAATTTATAATGAATAAATTTATTAAAAAAAACACTTTAAATTCTCAATTTATAATGAATAAATAGAAAAAAACACTTTAAATTCTCAATTTATAATGAATAAATAGAAAAAAAACACTAAATTCTCAATTTATAATGAATAAATAGAAAAAAAAACACTTTAAATTCTCAATTTATAATGAATAAATAGAAAAAAAACACTAAATTCTCAATTTATAATGAATAAATAGAAAAAAAACACTTTAAATTCTCAATTTATAATGAATAAATAGAAAAAAAACACTAAATTCTCAATTTATAATGAATAAATAGAAAAAAAAACACTTTAAATTCTCAATTTATAATGAATAAATAGAAAAAAAACACTAAATTCTCAATTTATAATGAATAAATAGAAAAATAAACACTTTAAATTCTCAATTTATAATGAATAAATAGAAAAAAACACTAAATTCTCAATTTATAATGAATAAATAGAAAAAAAACACTAAATTCTCAATTTATAATGAATAAATAGAAAAAAAACACTAAATTCTCAATTTATAATGAATAAATAGAAAAAAAACACTTTAAATTCTCAATTTATAATGAATAAATAGAAAAAAAACACTAAATTCTCAATTTATAATGAATAAATAGAAAAAAAAACACTAAATTCTCAATTTATAATGAATAAATAGAAAAAAAACACTAAATTCTCAATTTATAATGAATAAATAGAAAAAAAACACTAAATTCTCAATTTATAATGAATAAATAGAAAAAAAACACTAAATTCTCAATTTATAATGAATAAATAGAAAAAAAACACTTTAAATTCTCAATTTATAATGAATAAATAGAAAAAAAACACTAAATTCTCAATTTATAATGAATAAATAGAAAAAAAACACTTTAATCGCATTAAACACAGCGACCTCCTTGCCGAGAAGCCACCTCTCTAGCGATCCTTTAACAACTCCTCCCCATTTGTTGACACCGTGTTTGTTTTGAGTGACTCATCTACGAATCTTCCTGGTGTGACATTTTCTCGTTTTTTACTTATTTTCACTAATTATTTAGGTAATTAACACATTCTAAATACTATAATTACTTTCTGTTGATGTTATATATTATAAATATCCTCCTGAGTGATATATATTAATGGTAATAATTGATATATTGATGTTGCGAAATATATTGTTGGTTACCGTAAGTGGGAGGCAATTTTTCCTATTTATTTTGGTAATTTTTTTATTCGTTTTATATTTTTCTCTTTTTACTAATGACTTTTTGTATATTGGGTAGATTTTATCGGCTTTTTCGGCTAATTTATAATTGGGTAGGCAATATTATAGGGTTAGGATTTGGGTAGAAAAAAGGGTTCGTTAATTATGCAATCGCTAATGGATATCTTTTAAAAAATCGTAATTATATATGTAATATAATTCATTTATTGTTTAAAGCTAAAAATAAATATTCTAAACCAATATTAGAAAACACAAAACATAAAAACCCGTTTGATTGTAGAATGACAGATCGGGTCTTCCGTGCGCATAGAAAACTGGAATTTTCAAGTTCCGTTTCTTAGCAACCCATAGACGTGTCCGTTGTACTGCAAACCCCATGTTTTACTTAGGCTTATTTACTGGTCTATTGGTCCGCGCAGAGCCTTTGTAGTTGGTTAGGACGGACCTGGGGTAGTTTGTAGCGCTACGGCCAAGCGTCCTAATTTGCTTATTATCGCTCCAACTGTTATCTTGTATAGAATAAAAACGTTTGGAAATGGTCTACGGATCTTAAATATGTGCATAAACGCACACTTTTATGTTTTTTTGCCGAAAACCCTAAATTACCTGAAAATTTGTGGCTCGAGTTCTTACTCCGGCCACGAATCTTCTCGCTCCCGTAGTAGGTAAGGGGGGGTGTCCGGGGGGGCGAAGCTCCCCTGAGTAAGGATACAGCTTTTAGCATAGGTTAGGTGGGTTTTTTAAGTTAGCTTCTCCCGCCAAAATCGTTTTTAGAACGACGGCCACAGTTCAGGATACAGTGAACCCTCGTTTATCGCGGTAGATAGGTTCCAGACGCGGGCGCGATAGGTGAAAATCCGCGAAGTATTGACACCATATTTACCTATTTATTTAACATGTATATTCGGACTTTTAATACCTTCCCTTGTACGTAGTACTGTTAACAAACTACCCTTTAATGTACAGAACACTTAATGCATGTACTACAGTACCCTAAACTAAAACAGGCACAAATATTAAAGGCGATTTTATATCATGCGTTTCCTAAACACCTAAAAAGCACGATAAAAAATGGCAACCAATGTTTTGTTTACGTTTATCTCTGATCATAATGAAGAAACAAACTCATTTAGTGTACTGTACACATATATGTATAGGTTAGTTTTTGCATCGATTATATTGATGTATACAGTATGTTGATTTTGTTATTACCAATGTTTTACTTAATTTTCCTTAGGACTTCCAAATGAAATGTTTTTCTTTATGACGCCACCTGAAACGACGGCGTCATAAAGTACTGTACGCTCAGTAAACAACCACGCTCAGAACAAAGAAGGCATTTAACGCGCATGATGAAAGTGATAAATAATGATATTTACAGTAAAAGCATTTACAAAATATGTTATTACAAATATTATTTACCGTATCTATATAAAATCATACAGTACATACTGTACGTAGCAAAGCAGGAAAACAATTTATGAGAGAGAGAGAGAGAGAGAGAGAGAGAGAGAGAGAGAGAGAGAGAGAGAGAGAGAGAGAGAGAGAGAGAGATTGTTTTACGTACGTAAATGTAAATTTTAAACAAAAAAAATATGATAGGCTTTTAAAACCTTCCCTTTAACTTAATGCATACAGTACTAAACTATAAAACAGACACAAATATTAAAATGTTTAAGTAAAAAATAAAGATTGTTACTGTACTCACCACGAAAGAAGTTCAAGAAAAACTTGAATGATGATGGCGATGAATTTGCTGCACAGTAGAAATGATGATGATGAAGCTGATGATGTCTTCTACTGTGCAGCCAATAATACTGTAGTATTTTACGTCTCTTCAGACGGAGGTGTCTTTTCCTGGGACACCTCTTCAACTTCTTCCTGAGACACTTCTTCAATTTCTTCTGAGGGCATTGTGATCGGAAGTTGCTGCCGCTGCTTCTTCTTTCGCAAGAGCATCCTGTAGGGAGCCATGTGTTCATCGATCTTGGTGCAGAATTGTACAGAACGAACCATATCCTCGTCCCACTCTTGCGACATTTCTTTCACCTCATTCGCAAGCTTGCAGAGCTTGGCAAGCCGTTCTAATTTTAAGACCGTTTCTTCGACATTTTCTTGGAACTCTTCCTGTGTTTCACTGTCTTCACTGCCCGATTTCGTCAGGTCTTCGAGGTCTGCGGCCGCGTAACTTCTACTGTCTTTTAACATAGTATCAAGAAGCGTCACCTTCTCAGCAATCGTCATCATCTTTCGGTGCTGTTTAGGCTCACTACCAGCCTTAGTAGAAGCAGAAGGCTTGGGAGGCATTGTACAGTAGGGTTTAACAGAAAGTTCAACTTAAAACAGTCGCACACAGCACAGATTAAACTTCACAAAGTTAAGAACGTCTACTCAGCAATACGCGGAAAGAGAAAGTGAACGATGCAGACCCGCGAGAACTGTGATGCTGGAAGTTGAAGATGCGGGCAAAACACCAATCACAGGCTAGATAACAAAACTTGAGTTTTGATTCGTCATCTATCAGCGCTTGAACCAATCACAACCCGTCTTACAGTACATGGTGCGTTGGTTACTCATAGAAGATGCCCCGCGCATACTGAACGTACGTAGATTAAGTACAATACCGTAATAATAATAAATAATGATAATAATACTGTACAGTAATAATAATAATAATAATGATTAATAATAATAACAATAATAATTTTATTAACAACAACAACAATAATAATAATAATAACAATAATAATAAAAATTTACGTACGTACGCTATTTTACGCCTCTCTCTCTCTCTCTCTCTCTCTCTCTCTCTCTCTCTTTCTCTCTCTCTCTCTCGTACGCTTACAGTACTTATTCGAAATGTGATTTTTGCAACAAAGAATATTATTGGATGCAGTACTGTACTACGTACGTATACATACAAAAGATTCATGGAAAAGAAGCACATCCATTACAGTACACACCATTCTAATATGGTATGACTGCATCTGATTTGCGTTTCATGTTCGATTTAATTTTACTACGTACTGAATTATCGTATGATCACATTCTCTTTTCGTGTTTTATTTCTTTCTGTGCTGAATTATATATCATATGTAATGCAATGAACAATCAGTAAGAGCAGATATTACTAATTACAGTATTAATGGAATTACAGGTAACAAAATATCGTATTTGGTTATCTTCAGATTTCGCGGTATTTTCGAATTTTCCGGAAAATCCGCGATATGTATATATATATGGGTTATGGGAAAACCCCGCGAAGTGGTGAATCCGCGATTGTCGAACCGCGAAGTAGCGAGGGTTCACTGTATTCCCGTTTTCTACGAACTCGATTTTAGAATGACGGCCACAGTCCAACCCATTTTATAATACCTGTATTCCCATTTTCTATGAATGAAAACGGATCTGGCCGTCACCCTACAAAGGCTCCCGGACCTGGGTTAAATTTTCGGTGTGTTTGTATATCAGCGGTCAGTTCCTCCCGTGTGGATTAAAAATGGACGTCGACTAACCTAAACTTTCCCCCGAACCTAACCATGAAGCCGTGTCCTTACCTAAGGGGGAGGGGGGGGGGGCTTACACCTCCCTGTGACCGCCCCCTTCCACTGCCGCATTCTAAGTCAGCTGTAATTCAACATACAGGTGGCCGCTATGATACGTACACCCCAAATTTTCAAACGTTATGATTGAAAAACCATATTTTAAAAGGCAAACAAACTTGAAAACACCACCGAACCTAATCTAGGAACTGTATCCTTAACTACTTACCTATCGGTGGGCTGCGACCCTCCATAGACTGTCATAGGTAAAGAATATATTTTGGATATCAAATATTAAACTTTTAATGTACGCTACACATCAAACATGACGGCTAAATATTTAGATATACGCTCGCACATAGATTCGTACGTTTGGCAATCCCTCACTGCATAGTCAGACACTTGCTTTTTAATATATGGGACGTATTTCAACAATATTCTTACACACGGCTTGTAGGTTATGGGGGTTGATCTAAGTTAGTTGACGTCCATTTTTAATCCAACCAGGAGGAACTGGCAGCTGATGTACAGATGCTTCAAATATTTTGATGAAATCTATTGAATGGTTAAATCTTATCCTTCTGCCAAAATTGCGGCAGTTTTTTTAGAGTACGGTCCTTGCCCTGCATTCTGGTAACATTAAAAATTGGTTGAAGTTTATTCATTCAATTTTCCATTGCTAAAATTCTTACATTCGGGGAAAAAATAGGCAAACGCAGTTGCTCACACACCCAAACACACTGCAGGGACACATGTAGCCTTTGCCCAAAGTTTGGCGGCATGGTGCTAAAGGGATCTAAGTGTCATATACAGAAAATTCTATGAACTATGGGAATGAGTTCGGCCAATGTACAATTTTTGGGTAGTTTTGATGGTTTTCAAATATTCTTAATCTTTCCAATAAGTACATAAATTGGGGTAGTTTTAGAACATACTGAACAGTTTTTATTCTATTACAAAAATTCTGTAGTAAAATAATATTATATAATTTATTGTTATTATTATTATTATTAATTGCTAAGCTACAAGCATAGTTTGAAAAGCAGGATGCTATAAGCCCAGGGGCCTCAATAGGAAAAATATCCCAGTGAGGAAAGGAAACAAGGAAAAATAAAATATTTTAAGAACAGTAACAACATTGAAATAAATATTTCCTATATAAACCTTAAAAACTAACAAAACAAGAGGAGGAGGAATTAGATAGAATAGTGTGCCCGAGAACTCTAACCCAAGACAGTGGAAGACCTTGGTACAGAGGCTATGGCACTACTTAAGACTAGAGAACAATGGTTTGATTTTGGAGTGTCCTTCTCCTAGAAGAGCTGCTTACCATAGTTAAAGAGTCTCCTCTACCCTTCCCAAGAGGAAAGTAGCTACTGAACAATAAGTGATGTAGTTAACCCCTTGGGTGAAGAAGAATGGTTTGGTAATCTCAGTGTTGTCAGGTGTATGAGGACAGAGGAGAAGCAGTAAAGAATAGGCTAGACTATTCGGCGTATGTGTAGGCAAAGACAAAATGAGCCGTAACCAGAGAGAGGTATCCAATGTAGTACTGTTTGGCCAGTCAAAGGACCCCATAACTCTGTACGGTAGTATCTCAATGGGCGGCTGGTGCCCTGGCCAGCCTACTACTTACAGTAAACAAAATAATGTTTGTAATAATCTGATATCTATCTCATATGAAAACTAACTATTTGTTGAATTCTGTAGATGGAAATTATAGGCATGGGATACAGGTTGGGCGTACCCTAGGCAAAAATAAAAAAAAATTTGACTGACAAACAATCTAATTTACAAACAGTTTCTTGGAACGTGTCAAGTTTAAAAGTTGTGAGCCTTCTATACATGATTGCAAAAGGATTGAAAATAAGGGAGTTGTTATTTTTTTTACGATCTACAAACGCCCTCCCCCCCCAAAAAAAAAACCACACGCGTCGTTATAAAGGCTGCATGCTATTATCGTAGGTCCCGTATATCATGGTCCATTCTCCCATTAAAAAGGGCATGAGAACGTAAGAAACCATGGGAAGTCTAGATTGAGTGCCTAGGAAAATTACGTGAGAAAGTATTTTATGGATACAGTGCTGTACTATACAGTAGAAAAATTTTTTTTTTCTGTTTTTATTGAGGTGGTTTGGCCATGTTGAGAGAATGGAAAATGGCTTTCTGCTAAAGAAGGTGATGAATGCAAGAGTTGATGGGAGAAGTACAAGAGGAAGGCCAAGGTTTGGGTGGATGGATGGAGTGAAGAAAGCTCTGGGTGATAGGAGGATAGATGTGAGAGAGGCAAGAGAGTGTGCTAGAAATAGGAATGAATGGCGAGCGATTGTGACGCAGTTCCAGTAGGCCTTGCTGCTTCCTCCGGTGCCTTGGTTGACCGCGGAGGTAGCAGCAGTAGGGGATTCAGCATTATGAAGCTTCATCTGTGGTGGATAACGGGGGAGGGTGGGTTGTGGCACCCTAGCAGTACCAGCTGAACTCGGTCGAGTCCCTTGTTATGCTGGGAGGAACGTAGAGAATAGAGGTTCCCTTTTTGTTTTTGTTTCATTTGTCGATGTCGGCTACCCCCCAAAATTTGGTATATGTATGTATATATTACAAATAAGCTCGTAAATTACTCTATATAAAATTTTGCAATTCTATTTCAGATTGTGGGGGGTGATGAGAATTTTGTCTCTATTATAAAAGAAAAAAATATTACAGAAATATAACAACTTAATTATTTTTCCCTTTCAGATCTTTTTACTCTAATTTTTGGCACTCCAGCAATTGTTTATTACCAAGATGTCGCAACCCCATAGACCAGCGCCACCTCCCCCACCTGTAAGAAAAGGTGAGTGAAGCAACTGGGATATTTCTTGTCGCCAGAATCATTCCTTATAGCTGAAATGTACGCACGTACTTTTAAACGTACTTTCAATGTACCTACAGTACTTTTGATAGACATATTTTCGTTGAATCCCATTCTATTGTTACTGCCGTCTAACTGTATTTTGAACGTACCGTACCCTAAACAATAGTAATTAGCTTTTACTGTACAATATATAAAGAGTTGCTTGCAATGTTACCACAGAAACCCACACTTAAGAAAAAAAAGACTTCGTGTTTCATATCAGGAAGATAATACGAGTTATGTTCATTGTCTGTCAAGTTCTACTTCAAGTGCACGTGCAAATTCATATCCGAACTCAAGTGTTATATACAGTAGATGATTTTTTACTCCGAAAGGAAAGCGCTTTATTAATCTTGCGTTCTGTCTGCAGGTCAAGTTCAGGCGTTTGAGGCCCTAGGGAGCTACAAAGCCAAGCGTGTGAGTATCTGAATTCTTTGCGCCTTGTTGCATAGCATTAGACATTGTTTCTTTTATTTTCAATGCTTTAACCCTTTTGTTTTTATATTAGTTGAACTTAAATGGGAGGGTAAAAGTTCTAGGATGTTTGGAAGACCATGAAGAATTCTCCCAACTGGTATATCTAGAAGGGAGGGAGATAATTGAGAAGTTTCAACAAGGCGTCCAGGAAGATATTCATAAGATTTTGCATTTATAGAAGCTATATATGTTCCAACACGGAGTACTTACCTCGAACTACTTTCTTTAGGAGCATCTGGGATCTCCTCCCTATCCGACCAAGAAGTTTGCACAGTACCCCCTTATCATCGTTTTCCCTTGTCGGGTCCCTCCATGGCGGATGGATACGTGCCCTGAGGCGACCCGGGGTCAGCGCGTGGGTGCACTACTGGGTCTTTTGCCCCCTTTATTTTACTGTGAGCCAGATGGCTGGCTTAGCTACCGCTGGAACTGCTTTGTCTTGGCATTGGAGGAGTGCTGCTCCCTTTGGTATTCAGCTGGCAACTGGCGGTAGGTGATTGAGAGGCGACAGTCCCACATTCATGAGCATGGAACCATGATGATCAATGGAGGAAAGTGTACGTGGTACCTTTTCTGTCTCTTTTCTTCCCAATGTATTTCGGTACTTCTGCTTGCTACCAGTCCTGCACACTGTGCTAAGCTAGTCATTGCCTGGTACCCACTCTTTGACTTCGAAGCACTGAGCCGGGCTGACCACTCGACCGAATCTGATCGATAGAAGGAAGGTTCGTCCTATTGCTCTTGTTCTCCGGCACCAGGGACTGTTTCCCAGACCTGAAACGAGACCTTGCACAGCCTGATTCGTGATCTGCATCACGATGATATGTTCCTGAATCCATTTGTAATTGAGAGTTTGTATATTAAGGGAAGGAAATATTCCTAGAACAAGTTGACATGCACGTAGTCTCTTTCTTTAAGGTACCGTCAATTGGATGGCTGGGCTCAGTAGTATCTTTTCGGTCTTAAAACATACAGTACTAACCTTAAGAATCAGATAGGTGCTGGACATCCTATTTAGGTATCCCTCAAAGCATGGGTTAACCCTTTTACCCCCAAAGGATGTACTGGTACGTTTCACAAAACTCATCCCTTTACCCCCATGGACGTACCAGTATGTCCTTGCCAAAAACTGCTATTTACATTTTTTTTTTTTGCATATTTTTGATAATTTTTTGAGAAACTTCAGGAATTTTCCAAGAGAATGAGACCAACCTGACCTCTCTATGATGAAAATTAAGGCTGTTAGAGCAATTAAAAAAAAAATATACTGCAAAATGTGCTTGAAAAAAAATAACCCCTGGGGGTTAAGGGTTGTTAAGTTCCAAATAGCCTGGGGGTAAAAGGGTTAAGTTGAATATTTTGCTCCATACTCAGTCTCCAGAAAGGAAGCCTTCATAATTGTCCACTCGAGTGTATATGTTTGGGTCGCTTGTGACAACCTCTACAGTGTCCTTTCAGGACAAGATCGAAATAACCCCTGAGTATTTGTGATGGAGGAGAGTTTTATCTATTACCCAAGCAAAGGACAAATACCCGAATAGACTTCAACTGGGAATCTTTTCATGATTCTCTTATCTGCAAACTCGGAGAGGTAGCACACTTTCTCCAGTTCTGTAGGAAATACGGAATCACTCACGGTAGCAAGGAATAACTTTACCAATTCTATTCTCTTCTGACACTTCTGAGATGGAAGCAGCAGCGGTAGTAGTTACACAGGACTCTCGTAAAGGTTCCTTGGGAGTTCTAACATGCTTTTCTCCTTTGTGAGGGAGTGACACATCTCACCTGCTGACCAGTCTTAGGGTTTTCTCAGGTGGATCTGCAGGCCAGGGGAGGATGAGTATTACTCCTACCTTCATTGGTTTGTTCGGCATCAATGACCTTTGATGTCAGGATGCCTCTTTAAATCAATCAATCAATCATTGTTTTGCCATGACATTGGAGGAATGCCCTAGCCCTTAGGAATCTGCTCTGCATCTTCTGAAGGGAGTATCAGCTCTTGTCTTACAACCTGTACTTTCTGGGTTGTTCGAACTGAGCTTCATACGACAGTCTTAAAGTCTTCTTAGATTAGAGCTAGGTGAAGAGGCTTGGCTTTGACTCGACACTGATTCTATACCTTATTCTTTAACCCTTTTACCCCCGGGGCTATTTGGAAATTTCCAACCCTTAACCCCCAAGGGTTATTTTTTTTCAAACACATTTTGCAGTATATTTTTTTTAAATTGCTCTAACAGCCTTAATTTTCGTCATAGAGAGGTCAGGTTGGTCTCATTCTCTTGGAAAATGCCTGAATTTTCTCAAAAAATTATCAAAAATATGAAAAAAAAACTTTTAAATAGCAGTTTTTTGCAAGGACGTACCTGTACGTCCATGGGGGTAAAGGGATGGGTTTTGTGAAACCTACCAGTACGTCCTTTGGGGGTAAAAGGGTTAAGAGCTGCTCTCGTTTGTCAGTAGTGAAGAACAGAGCTCAACCACTGACAAATTCCTTTGGGCTCTATTAAGCAGAGTGTAAACCTGGTGTGACACCAATTGCAAGCGAGTGGTCCCACACACTTATCACCGCCACCGTTGACCAGGTAAAGGTAGGGTATATGCTGCCCTTGAAGCCACCCTTCCCCTGCAGGAGGGAGTGACTTGGTCAGCTGGACACTGAGTGGTATAGCTGATACTTATGACATACTAGTAGCATTTAAAATAACGGTCCTTGGTGGCTCCAAGTCGGGTGGCGTCCCATTTTGCCAGCTCTCTAGTTGGTACTGAGAAAAATACTTCAAAAGTTCAAACTTGCAGCAAATTTTTTCACGTTGAACAGTCTCTTTTTATAGTTCATATATGAAATATGTTTTGATACTGTTTCTAAAACTGTCTTGATTCATTATTTCTCATATCATATTCATTTCCTTATTTCCTTTCCTCACTGGGATATTTTTCCTTGTTGGAGCCCTTGGACTTTTAGCATCTTGCTTTTCCAACTAGGGTTGTAGCTTAGCTGGTAATAATGATAATAATAATGATAGTAATGTGATGAGGATGATGAGGGTCACACAGAACATGTATTTCTTGTTGCAAACGCTTTCCAGCCGATCACGGACGTCTATACCTGCCTCTGCCGAAGAAGCCCCTAATAAGAGTTTGGATCTCTCCTCTTCAGGGGGAATAATCCGTACTTGAAGGGAGCTTGAAGTCGTCTTGCCTACCCTGGGACAGTGGTCTTGGAGATGGAATGTCTCCTTCCCTTAGGGAGGGCATCATAGGGTCTTTCCATCAAGACACTCTCTCTTCTCTGCTCGGTATTGTGGAGACCAGTCCACGCTTGAGAGGAGCTAAGAGCACACTTGCTTACACCGGGGAATTGGGTCTTGGGCTGGGATGGTCCTTCCTTAAGGTCAGTGGCCCGTGTGCTAACTTCTGAGATGAGGAGGTCATCATAGCAATCTCTCCTGCAAGCCTCTCTCTTTTTTTCTCGGCAGCAGCCAGGGAGTAGCAGAGTTGCCGGTATTTTATCATAGCAAACTTTTGAGAAATGAGGGTTCTGTCTCCTTCATTGTCTCACATACTGTGATGAAGACCCGACACCAGCTAGTCTCGGAACCACCTCTGTCTTACTTGTATGTAAGTTGATACAAAGTGGTCTGAGTGTTGCAGCCTTCTCATTAGCCCCAGCAGGAACAAGAAGGAAGTATACAGACACTGTTCCTTGTGGCTTGGTGAGGTTGTTTGGTTGCAGATATGACTCTGATCAGTGTGTATATCTGCCATCTCAAGTAAGGACTCACAAACCAATTCGTGTCACTAGCCCTAGCTGGGTCTTCAAGTGTTGGATCCCCATGAGCCTCTCTGTACCTTACTGACGTTGACCATGGACCATTTCTACCCTTTTCTGTGGGTGCTGAGGTGGCTGCTCAGTAGTTTTGAGTCACTCAACTCTTCTACCTACTTCTTGTTTCTCTCTTGAGGGGATGCAGCAGCTGCAACCATTACAGGCTGGTAGGACGTCTGATGCAGGCGACTTACATGACGTAGCGCTACACCTCCCTCCTTTTTCCTGACTATATCTGCCAAGAAGCAACTCCTTCCTTCCTTCTGGCAAGTTGGATGATGAGTCAGTGTCTCGCCAAGCATTTCTCCTGACATGCCTGGTTTGACACTGCCGACTCCATCTCCAATATAGGTGTTCATGGTCCCTGGACTAGCTTTCATCATCTACACATCTATGGTTTGCTGTTGAAGGTGTTTGAAGACGCCTTCCTCTCTCCCTAATGGGACCAGGAATGATGACATGTCCATGGGAGAAAAGAATCTTCCCTTTTGAGTCTACGGGACTTCCCCCCCCCCCCCCACCAGTGATGGAGTTTCTCTTATTTTAATGGATGGAAGGTTTGTATACAAGTAGGAATAAATAAAAGATTTTAAAAATAGTATTTCTCCTAGATGTTAAAACCTGAGTTTCTTTAGATTAAATTTCCCACCTCAACTGCCCCTCCCAATTTTAGGCCTTAGGACAAAAGCTGCTATTCTGTGATAGGCATACCGGTTGTGTGCTTTTCCCACTCTCGACTTTTAGTTAAACAAACTACCTTGTAAAAGGTTCGACAGCCTTTCCAGCAGTAGACTTAGGTTTGTATAGATAGGAAAAGTACAAATTAGTTTTAAAATCAATTGTTTAAACATGAGTGCAGCACATTATTATATCTGTAGGACTAGTGAGTCCCACACAGCTGATTCACTCTCTTGTTTAGTACCAGAATCATGAAATTGGGCTATCTCTTCATCCGAATGCAGCTGTTATTTTTTTTGGCTGTTCTGCTATCGTGTCGTCCACGTTAAATACAGTTGTGTGTGCTGAGAAGGGATGAGGAATCATTGGCTAGATAAAGCATCGAGACAGAGACCTTCTAAAGGACCTAGAAATCATGGAAACTTGCCATAGATGGTGGGACTTCAGGTAGAGATCAGAAAGGAATCATTTGATGTCTAACCTTGTAAAGCAATGAGGTGATGGAAAAAATGTGTATGATGATGATATGCCCATAATTTGCAGAGTAGCTCACTGGTTTTATCAGGTCCCCCTCTGGAAGTTGAGCTTCATTCTGTAGACTAAGACTGGAGGGAATCGGTGAAAACAAACGCATTAATTGTGCTATCTGTTCAGTGGTAATGAAGGTCAGCTGTTAGTGGAGGTACAGTACATATATTCGAGTAGGAAGAAGGGTAAGACAGCTGACTCGAGGTGAAGTTTGCTCTCATCGACCCTAAGAACCTGGTAAATTATGACCCTGTGATCCGTGTTTCTTATGGTCAAGAAATTTATTTCTACGCTGGGTACGTCTCTGGGGGTTCAAGATGAACACCCTGTAATGATCGTCACTTGTAGCTTCTTAGACGATGATGAGGAATTGTTTATAATTTTCCTCGTAGTAGAAGGGCGGAAGAGGGTGGCAGTGAATTTATTTCTAAAGGAAGTGAAGCTACAGATTTAAATATAAGTTTTCTACAAGACAATACAGTAACTCCCTTTTATTGTTATTGTCATTATTATTGTAACTTGATAAGCTACAACCCTAGTTGGAAAATTGGAAGGCTGCAATCTCAAAGGGGGAATGTGCGTGACACATCCCCTTTGCCTCTTAGCTGCTCCTACATTTCCCCTTTGCTGCTGTTATATTTCCCCTTAGGTGTTCCTACATTTTAGCCAAACCAATGTCCAGTCCCAGTTATATACTGTCCCAAATCTGAGAAGAAATTTTACATTGCCTTGCCGTTGCGCCGTTTTCCCCCGTCTGCCCTTGGGAGCCGATGTCCCCGGCCACATAGTTGGTCATTATGGTCAGATTTCATAAGAAGAAGAGCAGCTCAGTGGTGACTATGATTAAACTACAAATGTATACTGTACTTGTGAAGCTTATAAAAAAAGTGTTCGTATATTCTCGAACAGCGGATTCGTTTCCTGTATGGAGATGTTAACGAGAACCTGTGGTCCTATTAGAAAGATACATTCTTTAATACAGTACATACATACACACATATACATATACCAAGGCTTTTCCCCCAATTTTGGGGGGTAGCCGACATCAAACAAAAGAAACAAAAGTGCGGGGAGCAGTCACTCTCCCCCCAGCTCCATCTCTTTGATGATGTCTCTCAGGATTGTAAATACAGGAGTGGGGGTTCCCAGCCCCCTCGTCCCATCCCTTTTAGTCGCCTCTTACGACACGCAGGGATACGTTGGCACTATTCTAATAGTTTTTATGCTCCTGCGGCATTGAAAAAAGCACTCAGTTGTGCTGAAAAAGATTTAACAAAGGCTGCTTTTAGAATTCTGAGAAGGGTATGCTAAAGAGCCTATGGTACCATTACAGGGTGCCTTGCAAGGTTTATTGTCACTTGCATTCAGATTCAAACCATGCCAATTTTATCCATCCTCGGGAAGTTGTATTTTACACAGCAGTGGTATGGCTAGGAAAAGTACAAGTTACTATAAAGAAGTCACATTTTACGCAGCATTGGTTTGTTTGTATGAATACATCATACAAAATTTAAAGAACTTTGACATTATACAGTTTTTTCTTGCTATTGAAAATTTTTTAACCATCCAAGAAATTCTTCTTATTGTCTGACACGTGATTTACAGGACTGTGAACTATCCTTCGAAGAGGGCGACATACTCTTCGTAGTGGACAGGAGCGACACCAACTGGTGGCAGGCGAAACTTGACAACAAGAGTGGATACATTCCCAGCAATTACGGTAAGTGGTCAGTATAGTAGAGGCAACGGACAGTGAAAATTTTTATTATTATTACTAGCTATTATTACTTGCTAAGGTACAACCCAAGTTGGAAAAGCAGGATGCTATAAGCCCAGGGGCCCCAGCAAGTAAAATAGCTCAGTGAGGAAAGGAAACATGGAAAAATGAAATGTTTTAAGAACAGTAACAACATTAAAATAAATATTTCCTTTATAAACTATAAAAAAACTTTAACTAAAAGAGAGGAGGAGAAATAAGATAAAATTGTGTGCCTGAGTGTACCCTCAAGCATGAGAACTCTAATCCAAGACAGTTGAAGAAGACCATGGTACAGAGGCTATGGCACTACCCAAGACTAGAGAACAATGGTTTGATTTAGGAGTGTCCTCCTAGAAGAGTTGCTTACCATAGCTAAAGAGTCTCTTCTACCCTTACCAAGAGAAAAGTAGCCACTGAACAATTACAGTGATGTAGTTAACCCCTTGGGTGAAGAAGAATTGTTTGGTAATCTCACTGTTGTCAGGTGTATGAGGACAGAGGAGAATCTGTAAAGAATAGGCCAGACTATTTGGTGTATGTGTAGGCAAAGGGAAAGTGAACCGTAACCAGAGAGAAGGATCCAATGTAGTGCTGTTTGGCTTGTCAAATGACCCCATAACTCTCTAGTGGTAGTATCTCAATGGGTGGCTGGTGCCCTGGCCAACCTACTACCTAGAGATTGACCGTACATTTATCCAAGCTCAGAAAATCTAACAGTCTCCCATAGAGATTTTGCAATTGTAAGAAAGAGCAAATGAAAAAAATATACAATGTTGCCATTTTAAAATTAAAAAGACTTCAAAGTACATTTTGAGGATCTAGAGAAAATAGATAATTGCAACTTTGTATTTGGAAGTAGAAAATGCAGTCATTGATTTCATTTTAGAAGTTAAATTAATCGGTGTATGTTTGGACCTCAAAGATGAATCGCTATTCAAAAATAAACCTTCTGTTGCTATTGGGTGAATGTAGATTCTGCTCTTCTAACAAAGTAGTGGAAAGAATGAACCTCGAAGATTGTGGTGACTTACGACTACGACTCGCCGATCTTCAACCAGATATCAGTTGCCCCTTTTGCTACTGCTTATCAACCGTATCATTCCCCCACTCACTACTCTGTCCAGTCCAATAAAAAGGCGTTGTTATTGTTGTCGTTATTTTTAGACAAGCTACAACCTTATCATGAAAAGCAGGGTGGTACAAGCTCAAGGGCTCCAACAGGGAAAGCAGCCCAGCAGAAAAAATTGTAGAGAAATAACATAATTGAACTGTTAATCTATATTTGAGAAATAATGAAAGTAATGAAATCTTTTAAGATCAGTAACAACATTAAAATAGATCAGCTCATATAAATTGAAAAAAAAGAGACTTTGCAATCTGTTCAACAGAAAAGCATTTTCACCAAATTTGAACTTTTGAAGTTCCATAATATATTTTTCAATATTAATCTTACCCGATGATCATGTAGCTGTCAACTCCGTTGCCCGACAGAAATCTACGGTCGGGATACGCCAGCGATCGCTATCCAGGTGGGGGTGTTCTCAACAGCGCCATCTGTGGTCAGGTACTCAAGTACTTCTTGTCAACAAGAACTCAATTTTTCCTCTGTCGTGCCACCGGCTAGACCTACTTGGATACGCTGTTGATTCTGGAGTTATTGTTCACGATTTGGTGATGTATTTGCTCTAGAGTTTAGCCTTCGCTATTCAGGAAGCTTTATCATTAGCTTAGCAAGCTTTTGGAATTAATTTGATTTAATTATGGTGACGAAGAGAGTATGGACTCTCTTTCACTTTTAAATGGCCGACCCTTCCCTTAGACGGAAGTGTTGGTGTCGAAGAGAGTATAGACTCTCTTTCACTTTTTATACCCACCCTTCCCTTAGTCGGAAGTGTGTTTAGGTTTTTGGTAATTTTGCTTAACAAAGTTATAGATTTATTTTATATCTCTCCGCCATTTATAGGCCTCTTCGATTAACTTCCATTTATTATAAACTTATAAAAATTAATTTTTATGTTTGTTTATATGCGACCTTTCCTACTAGTAGGCGGTCCTTACTTGGAACCGAAGTTAATTAACATTGAGCCCGTCATATCGTTTTTCCTGTTAAGAATTTATGCTTTTTTAATTTTAATGTTTTTGAAAGAATTTCTTTGATAGTCTCGTACTTTTTCAAAGTTGAACTAACGTTTTGTTTAGTCTCCGCAGTTGTTGACGTTCAGAACGTTCAACTTGCGCTCTATCGTTACGATAGAGAGAGAGTATTTCACGGTTTCACGTTGCAGTAAGAGTAAACCGATTCTAGCGTTTCGTTCATTCTTTCTTAGCTTAAATGGTTTTAATTCTAATAAAGGAACTTTTTATTTGGGAAACCTTTTAGTTTTTTTTCCTTTAACAAATAATATGTTTTAACGATTTATATAATTGGGCTCTTCTCTCAGGTTCTAAGTCAAGAGAGAGAGAGAGAGAGATAGAGACGGAGGGAGAGAGAGGAGGATAAACGTTTCGTTCAAACGGGTAACGTTGTTCTGGTTTTTTGCTCTTCTCCCTAGTCGCTATAGGGGAAGAAGGTAAAACGTTTCTAGAGTTTTATTCTTGTTCCCAGGCCTTATGCTGTGAGAGATTTTAAACGTAGTTTATTTGATCTAGTGTTTAGTCTCTTTTCCAGCCACTGAATTCTTTATCTTTCATTATGTTTTTCTGTTACATTGTAATACTGTTTTCGCAATCTCTACCTTTTAATGAAGGATAGGATTGCGTGTTTCAGGTACAAACCACTTAAAGTTTCGAGTTCAGTGAAATAAGTGCAAACAGAAAATCAAAAGTGATAAAGTGATATGCGCAAAGTGTTACAGTGTTGCGTTCGAGGGTTCGTCTGTTCGTGCCAGTTGTTCACCTAGTCCGATACCTCTTACAAGCTCCCAAGCCCAGGGGAGAAGTAATGTCGAAGGACTTATGGGTTCCACAGGCCTTGATCAACGAACAGACGTTTCCCTCCGTGGTTTCGGGTGTATCTACACACGTTGCCGACGTGATCACCCCACCCACACAAAGACGAGAGAGCCCATTTATTCCTCGTCTGCGGAAGAGGTTTCTCGCAGAAACCATGGACCAAATCTTGCAGCTTTTAAGTGCAAGTCGGTCTCTTCCGCGCAAGTCCAACGGCCTAGGTGTAGCCACTGGGTCAGTTCGGACTTGCTGCAGTACGACAACTGCACACCTCCCAAGAGAGGCAAGGTGGTACCGCAACAGGCAGTAACTCCGTCTGTTGCCGCACCAGCGGTTTTAGACCCTCAGTCACAACGGACAGTAGCTCCGTTTGTTGTTGTCTTTCATAGACCCTAGTGGTCCATGCTGCAGACTATACAGTCTCAGCTTGCTCCTTCATGCAGGAGTATCATGCTGGAAGGTTGACAATGCACCTGTTAACCTACAACCTGCCGAGGTTGTGCGCTCAGCAGATACTGCGGCTGCCTGCTCCCACCCTCCACCTGTGAGAGCTCCACCACCGATGCGCAGTCCACCCTGCCAGACGCATGTTCTTGCTGCACCATCTGCTAACATGCGTGAGCTACCGCATCAGCAGTGGGAAGGTTCTGTAGAGCTGCCGGGTTCCAGCACTATGCGGCATTCTCCGCAGCCCATGCAGCATGCTCTGCATACCTTACAGCATGCTCCGCATACCATGCAGCATGCTCTGCATACCTTACAGCATGCTCCGCATACCATGCAGCATGAGCCGCATACCTTACAGCATGCTCCGCATACCATACCGCATGCTCCTCAACCCACCGCAGCCCTTCCCACGCACCAGCACTCTGCTTTTGTTGTTGCCAGCTCCCACACTCCGACTGCGGAGAAGGTTGACGATGCACCCGTGGGCCTACACCTCCCACGGTTGTGCGCCCGGCATGGCTTCCTGCTCTCACACTCTTGTTGTGAGAGCTCCTCCACCCATGCACAGTCAACCCTGCCAGATGTATGATGACTCCCACACACAGAGCACTCCGTTGCCGTGCGTGAGCTACCACAAGCTGCCGTGTTTTGACACGGTGTGTCAGCCTCCGCAACACACTGTGGTTACCGCCACTCGCCAGCAGCAAACTAGTCAGTCAGGAGTTGAGGCTTCCCCACACAACTTTGGTTGTTGCCAACTCACAAACTGTCATACAGTTACATGACGTTGCCTTCTGGTCTGCTACTTATACACCAGTGCTGTATGTCCTCACGCTCCTGTTGTGGTTGACAGTTCAGTTTTTGACAGTTCACAGACTGTCAAGCAGTTTCATAACGTTGCCTTCTGGTCTGCTGCTTTTGCACCAGTGAAACCCTCACTGAGAGAACCTAGCTTTTCTCGGATATGGTTCCTGTAGATGAGAAAGTGCTGTTCTCCCTCCTTCTGATTTTCCCTTGAGGACTCTGTCATTTGGAGAGGAGCCTTAAGCTGCTTAGCCTCCTATGGACTTTTATTTAAGCATAACATGCTTCCAGGGAGGGTAAATGGTTCCGCTTCAGTCGCTAACCCCGTCTGTTGCCACACCTGCTCCCATAGACCTTGAGCTTTGTTGCAAGACATGCAGTCCAAGCTTAGTCCTTGATAGAGGATTTTTTTTACGGAGTCAGTGTGTCACTGGGAAGACGTTCAACAACCAGCAGAGGTGACTTGTTGTGACGCAGTGCGGCAACCTCAGCAACCCGATAAGGAGTTGTCTGTACTACCCAGACAGTCTAGACAGTTTCGGGTTGTCGCTGTACTTCCTCGCTTCCCCATGGTTGACAGTTCACAGACTGTGCAGCAGTACCATGATCTTGTGTCCGGCTCCGTCAGACGACTGGCTTTTAAGAGCTCCCACAAGTCGTCGCTGTCTGGAGAATCTCAGATGGACTATGGATCTGACCAAGGAACTGGGCCTCCTGGTCAATTTAGAGAAGTCCCAGCTCGTCCCATCCCAGACCATTGTCTACCTGGGTATGGAGATTCAGAGTCGAGCTTTTCGGGCTTTTCCGTCGGCCCCAAGGATCAACCAAGCCCTAGAATGCATCCAGAGCATGCTGAGAAGGAACCGATGCTCAGTCAGGCAGTGGATGAGTCTAACTTTCATCGCTGGCCCTGTTCATCGAGTTAGGGAGACTCCACCTCCGCCCCCTTCAGTATCATCTAGCTGCTCACTGGATAAAGGACATGACGCTAGAGACGGTCTCAGTTCCTGTTTCCGAAGAGATGAGGTCTACTCTAACGTGGTGGAAGAACAGCATTCTTCTCAAGGAAGGTCTACCTTTGGCTGTTCAGAAACCCGACCGCCGTCTCTTCTCGGACGCATCAGACACGGGCTGGGGTGCGACATTGGACGGACAGGAATGCTCGGGAACATGGAATCAGGAGCAAAGGACACTTCACATCAATTGCAAGGAGTTGTTGGCGGTTCATCTGGCCTTGATAAACTTCAAGTCCCTCCAGCTAAACAAGGTGGTGGAGGTGAACTCCGACAACACCACAGCCTTGGCTTACATCTCCAAGCAGGGAGGGACTCATTCGAGGAAGTTGTTCGAGATCGCAAGGGACCTCCTCATCTGGTCAAAAGATCGAAAGCTCACGCTGGTAACGTGGTTCATTCAGGGCGATATGAATGTCATGGCAGATCGCCTCAGCCGGAAGGGTCAGGTCATCCCCACAGAGTGGACCCTTCACAAGAATGTTTGCAGCAGACTTTGGGCCCTGTGGGGTCAGCCAACCATAGATCTGTTCGCTACCTCGATGACCAAGAGGCTCCCGTTGTATTGTTCTCCGATTCCAGACCCAGCAGCAGTTCACGTGGATGCTTTTCTGCTGGATTGGTCCCATCTCGACCTGTATGCATTCCCGCCGTTCAAGATTGTCAACAGGGTACTTCAGAAGTTCGCCTCTCACAAAGGGACACGGCTGACGTTGGTTGCTCCCCTCTGGCCCGCGAGAGAATGGTTCACAGAGGTACTGCAATGGCTGGTCGACGTTCCCAGGACTCTTCCTCTAAGAGTGGACCTTCTACATCAACCTCACGTAAAGAAGGTACACCCAAACCTCCACGCTCTTCGTCTGACTGCCTTCAGACTATCGAAAGACTCTCAAGAGCTAGAGGCTTTTCGAAGGAGGCAGCCAGAGCGATTGCCAGAGCAAGGAGGACATCCACTCTCAGAGTCTATCAGTCTAATTGGGAAGTCTTCCGAAGCTGGTGCAAGGCCAATGCAGTTTCCTCAACCAGTACCACTGTAACCCAGATTGCTGACTTCCTGTTACATCTAAGGAACGTAAGATCCCTTTCAGCTCCTACGATCAAGGGTTACAGAAGTATGTTGGCAGCGGTTTTCCGCCACAGAGGCTTGGATCTTTCCACCAACAAAGATCTACAGGACCTCCTTAGGTCTTTTGAGACCTCAAAGGAACGTCGGTTGTCCACTCCAGGCTGGAATCTAGACGTGGTCCTAAGGTTCCTTATGTCATCAAGATTTGAACCTCTCCAATCAGCCTCTTTTAAGGACCTCACATTAAAAACTCTTTTCCTCGTGTGCTTGGCAACAGCTAAAAGAGTAAGTGAGATCCACGCCTTCAGCAGGAACATAGGTTTCACATCTGAAACGGCTACATGTTCCTTGCAGCTCGGTTTTTTGGCTAAAAACGAGCTTCCTTCACGTCCTTGGCCTAAGTCGTTGGAGATCCCAAGCCTGTCCAACTTGGTGGGGAACGAACTGGAGAGAGTACTTTGCCCAGTTAGAGCTCTTAGGTACTATCTAAAAAGGTCAAAACCTTTACGAGGACAATCAGAAGCCTTATGGTGTGCTATCAAGAAGCCTTCTCTTCCAATGTCTAAGAACGCAGTTTCTTACTACATCAGGCTTCTGATTAGAGAAGCACATTCTCATCTGAAGGAAGAAGACCTTGCTTTGCTGAAGGTAAGGACACATGAAGTGAGAGCTGTGGCTACTTCAGTGGCCTTCAAACAGAACCGTTCTCTGCAGAGTGTTATGGATGCAACCTATTGGAGAAGCAAGTCAGTGTTCGCATCATTCTATCTCAAAGATGTCCAGTCTCTTTACGAGAACTGCTACACCCTGGGACCATTCGTAGCAGCGAGTGCAGTAGTAGGTGAGGGCTCAGCCACTACATTCCCATAATCCCATAACCTTTTTAACCTTTCTCTTGAATACTTTTTATTGTTGTTTTTGGGTTGTACGGTCGGCTAAGAAGCCTTCCGCATCCTTGTTGATTTGGCGGGTGGTCAATTCTTTCTTGAGAAGCGCCGAGGTTAGAGGTTGTGATGAGGTCCTTTAGTATGGGTTGCAGCCCTTTATACTTCAGCACCTAAGAGTCGTTCAGCATCCTAAGAGGACCGCTACGCTCAGTAAGGAAGACGTTCTTAATAAAGGCAGAGTAATGGTTCAAGTCGACTTCCTTACCTACGGTCGGGATACGCCAGCGATCGCTATCCAGGTGGGGGTGTTCTCAACAGCGCCATCTGTGGTCAGGTATTCAAGTACTTCTTGTCAACAAGAACTCAATTTTCTCCTCGGTCCACTGGTTCTCTATAGGGAGGAAGGGCGGGTTCTTTAATTCATGATCATCGGGTAAGATTAATATTGAAAAATGTTATTTTCATTAGTAAAATAAATTTTTGAATATACTTACCCGATGATCATGAATTAAAGAACCCGCCCTTCCTCCCTATAGAGAACCAGTGGACCGAGGAGAAAATTGAGTTCTTGTTGACAAGAATTACTTGAGTACCTGACCACAGATGGCGCTGTTGAGAACACCCCCTCCTGGATAGCGATCGCTGGCGTATCCCGACCGTAGATTTCTGTCGGGCAACGGAGTTGACAGCTACATGATCATCGGGTAAGTATATTCAAAAATTTATTTTACTAATGAAAATAACATTTTTAAATATTTAACTTACCCGGTGAATATATAATAGCTGAGCCTCCGGCGGCTCGACAGAAAAACACACAAAAACTCGCGAGCGATCGCTATGAAGGTTGCGGGTGTGCCCACTAGCGCCAACTATCGGCCAGATACCGCATATACATGTAAACAGACCCAATTTTTCTCTGTCGGCCTTAACGACAAGACGTATCAATACTCGCTGTATAACCTGGAGTTTTCTCAACATATTTGGTGAAGTACTTCCTTTTGGTTTGAGCTTTCGCAGTGCAGGTGTTTTATATTCAACTTAAATCTTGAACTCGTTTTTGGATAGATTTAATTTTTGATGACTTTGGATTGTTTTTTGGACTTTCTTTGACTTTTAAATGGCCGACCCTTCCCTTAGTACGGAAGTGTGTTTTAGGCTTTTAGCAATTATCTTATCACGTTATAAATTGTTGTTGTTAACTATATATTTTATATCTCAACCGCCTTTATTAGGCCTCTTCGATTAGCTTTCCATTTATAATAAACATCAAGATAAATTTTAATGATTTGTTTATATGCGACCTTTCCTATTCCTCCTCTAATCCGAGAGTAGGCGGTCCTAACTTGGAAACCGAAGTTAAACAACGTTGAGCCCTTTCAATCGTAAATAACTTTTACAGAGCAAATGATTTAAAACTTATTAAATAAATTTTTTTTTAGTAAATATTTTATGAAAGATTTTCTTTGAATAGTCTACGTACTGTTTCAAAGATGAACTAACGTTTAGTTTATTTATGCTACGCAGTTTGCGCTCTATCGTTACGATAGAGAGAGAGAGAATCACGGTTTCACTTTGCAAAAAGAGTAAATCGATTCTGACGTTTTGTTCATTCTTCTTTCAAACTTAAATGTTTTAAATACTATTTTAAAGGAACTTGTTAATTGAAAAACCTTTCAGTTTTTTCCTTTGGTCAAATAACCTGTTTATTGACGAAAGGTAAGTGGGCTCTTCTCTTCGGTGCGAAATCAAGAGAGAGAGAGAGAGAGAGAGAGAGAGACGGAGAGAGAGAGAGGAAGAGAGAACGTTCCGATCTTTATTCTCGTCCCAAGCGAGTAACGTTGTTCTTACTCTCGTCCCTAGTCTCTGTACGGAGAGAAAGGATAAAACGTTTTTAGTTTTTATTCTCGTCCCAAGGCACTGTACGGTGAGAGATTGAAAACGTAGTTTTGAATGAACTAGTGTTTAGTCTCCTTCCCAGCCACTGATCTTTTTATCTTAATATATGTTTACTGTTTTTTGCTTGTATTAATGTGCTTACATTATACGACTGATTTCGCAATTATAACCTTTTGATGAGGGTAGAATTGTGTGCTTCAGGTAGAAATCAGTTTTATTCATACCTAATGTGAATTGTTGTAAAATTCGATTTCAGTGAAGTAAGTGCAAAACAGAAAATCGTAGTGATAAAGTGATAATTGCGCAAAGTGTTATCAGTGTTGCGACCGAGGGTTCGTCTGTTCGTGCCTGTCGTTCGCCTAGTCCGAGACCTCTTGCAAGCTCCCAAGCCCAGGGGAGAAGTAATGTCGTACGACTTATGGGTTCGAGAGGACTTGATCAGCGAACAAACGTTCCCTCTATGGTTTCAGGCGTGTCTCATCAACACCGCCCCTACCGTAAGACGAGCGAGACGATTTTCTCCTCGTCATCCGAAGGCTTTTCGCATAAGAAACCGGGGAACAAGGTTTTGAGGCCCTTTAAGCGAAAGTCAGTCCTTTCAGGACAGGTCCAGCGTCCTAGTTGTAACCATTAGGACAGCTCTGACCCTATGCAGTCATCGGAAGACTGCTCGCCGCCTAAACAAAAGCGTAACACAGGCTCCGAGAGTCTTTTTGTAGGCAAGGTTTTGCAGTCACAGACGTTACCCTCGTCTCTTACCGCAACCATTCCCGTTGATCCTAAATGGGTTGTACGGCAAGACATGCAGAATAAGCTTGCCTCTCTTATGGAGGACTATTCTGTTGAGCAGGTTCACGATGATCCTCGCCGCTTAGCTGATCGAGATCTTGGCCGTCAGCCGCCCAAACGAGCCTTTGCTCGTCCTGTTGACTTTGACGTTACAAAGTCACGTCAATCGTGTTTTGTAGAGCCTCACTCGATGCAGTCCCGTGTTGACTCTCAGCCGCTTGTGGACGTTCAGCCGCTGCCTCTTGCTCTTGTTGACGTTCAGGACGTTCACCAACCAGCAGAGTTGACTTGTTTTGACGTTGAGCGTCAAGCACCGCCGTCAAGAGTTGTTTTGACTGCTCATTCTAAGCAGTCAAGGCAGTCTCGAGTTGACGTCGAACGTCCTCCCGCACCTGTTGTTGTTACTGGTCAGTCCTTTAAGCAGTTACATGACATAGCGTCCTTGACTGCTACTGATTGCTCCTTTGCGTGTGGACTCTGCTTGTCAAGCATTGCCACCACGGCAGGTCTCTCCCTTGCTTGAGACTTGGCTATTGTCGGACAAGGTTCCTTCAGATGAGGAAGTTGCTGATCCCCCTCCTACTGATATTCCCTTGAGGACTCTCAGACGGAGAGGAGCCTAAAGCTGCTCAGCCCTCTATGGACTTTAAATAAATCATGCTGATTTTTAAGGATCTTTGTCCGGATCTTTTTGTAACTGCTGCTCCTCGTTCGCCTAAACGTCAGAGTTTACACTAGGCCTAGCTACTTCGAAGCCGTTGTTTTATAAGCTAGTGCTCTCTCGCTCTTCTAGGAGAGCTTTACGTTTGCTAGGCGACTGGTTAATCACCAGGAGGAGTTTGGGGGAGACAGCCTTTGCTTTCCCTACTTTTAAGCTGGCTTATAGAGCGAGAGTCTGATATGACACGGGAGAAGTTCTCGGCTTGGGAGTTCCTGCCTCTGTCCAGATAGACTTCTCAAACCTCATAGACTCTCCCTGGCGCCTGGCCATGAGACGCTCCAAGATTTTATGGTCGACTTCAGAGCTAGACCATCTCCTGTTAGGAGTTTTTTCGAGCGTTTGAAGTTTTGCTGTACAATTATGTCATGCATAAACAAGGCTTTCAGGGATGGCTCCAATGATCTGACAGCCACGTTCTCTGCAGGAACAAGTCCCTCAGGGATGGCTCCAATGATCTGGCAGCCATGTTCACTGCAGGAGTACGTAAGAGGCAAGTGCGCTCAATGTATTCATTGTCAAGACAAACTTCACGATGAAGTCTACCAGGCTGTCTTGACAGCATTAATGGAAGGCGACTGGATGGTCTCTCTCGACCTTCAGGAGGCATACTTCCACATTCCTATACACCCGGATTCCCAACCGTTTCTGAGGTTTGTTTACAGAAATGTGGGGTACCAGTTTCGAGCCCTGTGCTTTGGCCTCAGTCCTGCTCCTCTCGTGTTTACGAGGCTCATGAGGAATGTGGCAAAATCCCTCCATCTATCGGGGATCCGAGCCTCCCTGTACTTGGACGACTGGCTTCTCAGAGCATCGTCCAGTCTTTGCTGTCTGCAGGATCTACATTGGACGTTGAGTCTGGCCAGGGAGTTGGGACTTTTGGTCAACCTAAAAGTCCCAACTGATCCCATCCCAGATTATTCTATATTTGGGGATGGAGATTCGCAGTCCAGTTTTTTTCGGGCTTTTCCGTCTGCCACCCGAATAGAACAAGCCCTGCTCGAAGTCTAACTAAGGCTGAAAAGAGAACGTTTGTTCAGTCAGGAGTTGGAACAGTCTCGTAGGGACTCTCTCATCCCTGGAGCAGTTTGTCTCACTAGGGAGACTACACCTTCTGCCTCTCCGGTTCCATCTAGCCTCTCACTGGAACTAGGACAAGACGTTAGAGACGGTATCATTCCCAGTCTCCGAACCAGTAAAGGCATGCCTTCAATGGTGGGACAGCAATATCAGTCTGAGAGAGGGACTATCCCTAGCAGTCAAGAACCCAAACCACGTGTTGTTCTCAGACGCGTCGGATTTGGGTTGGGGTGCGACCCTGGACGGTCGGGAATGCTCGGGTCTGTGGACCTCAAGTCAGAAGAGCATGCACATCAACGGCAAGGAGCTATTAGCAGTCCACTTGGCCTTGATGATATTCGAAAGCTTCTTCGAAACTAAGTGGTAGAGGTCAACTCAGACAACACCACAGCTTTGGCGTACATCTCCAAGCAAGGAGGCACACACTCCTTCACGCTGCTCGAGATCGCAAGGGACCTTCTCTTATGGTCAAGAAATCGAGGCATCTCCCTGTTGACGAGATTCATCCAGGGGGACTTGAACGTCTTGGCAGACTGTCTCAGTCGGAGGGGTCAGGACGTGGGCAAGAGTCTTTGGGCTACTTGGGGTCAACCCACCATAGACCTCTTTGCCTCCTCGTTGACCAAAAGGTTACCAATCTATTGCTCTCCTGTCCTCGATACAGAAGCAATCCACATAGACGCGTTTCTACTGGATTGGTCTCTTCTGGACTTATATGCATTCCCACCATTCAAGATAGTTAACAAGGTACTGCAGAAGTTCGCCTCTCACGAAGGGACAAGGTTGACGTTGGTTGCTACCCTCTGGCCCGCAAGAGAATGGTTCACCGAGGTACTTCAATGGCTGGTAGACTTTCCAAGAAGTCTTCCTCTAAGGGTAGATCTGTTACGTCAGCCCCACGTAAAGAATGTCCATCAAAGCCTCCCCGCTCTTCGTCTGACTTCCTTCAGACTATCGAAAGGCTCTCAAGAGCTCGAGGCTTTTCGAAGGAGGCAGCCAGTGCGATTGCAAGAGCGAGGAGAGCTTCGACCATTAGAGTATACCAGTCGAAGTGGGAAGTCTTTCGAGACTGGTGCAAGTCAGCATCTGTGTCCTCGTCCAGTACCTCTGTAGCCCAAATCGCAGATTTTCTTTTACATCTGAGAAAGGTTCGCTCCCTTTCAGCTCCCACGATTAAGGACTACAGGAGCATGTTGGCTTCGGTCTTTCGACATAGAGGCTTAGATCTTTCCAACAATAAAGATCTCCAAGATCTCCTTAAGTCTTTCGAGACCTCTAAGGAACGTCATTTGGCAACTCCTGGATGGAACTTAGATGTGGTCCTAAGGTTCCTCATGTCAGACAGGTTTGAGCCATTACATTCAGCCTCCCTGAAGGATCTCACCCTCAAGACACTTTTCCTAGTGTGCTTGGCTTCGGCTTAAAGGGTCAGTGAACTTCATGCCTTCAGTAAGAACATCGGCTTTTCTACAGAAAAAGCCACTTGTTCACTTCAACTTGGTTTCCTGGCCAAAAAATGAACTGCCTTCTCGTCCTTGGCCTAAATCTTTTGATATTCCTTGCTTATCAGAGATCGTAGGCAACGAACTGGAAAGAGTATTATGTCCTGTTAGAGCTCTTAAGTTCTATTTAGCTCGTACTAAGTCATTACGAGGTAAATCTGAGGCATTATGGTGCTCAGTTAAGAAACCATCATTGCCTATGTCAAAGAATGCTTTGTCATATTTTATCAGATTTTTAATACGAGAAGCTCATTCTCACTTGAATGAGAAAGACCGATGTTTGCTTAAGGTTAAGACGCACGAAGTTAGAGCTATAGCAACCTCCGTGGCCTTCAAGCAAAATAAATCTCTGCAAAGTATTATGGACGCGACTTTTTGGAGAAACAAGTCAGTGTTCGCGTCATTTTACTTAAAAGATGTCCAGACTCTTTACGAGGACTGCTACACACTGGGTCCATTCGTTGCAGCGAGTGCAGTAGTGGGTGAGGGTTCTACCACTACATTACCCTAATTCCAATATCATTTTTAATCTGTCTCTTGAAATGTTTTTAATATTGTTTTTTGGGTTGTACGGAAGGCTAAGAAGCCTTTCGCATCCTGGTTGATTTGGCGGGTGGTCAAAGTCATTTCTTGAGAGCGCCCAGATTAGGGGTTTGATGAGGTCCTGTTGTATGGGTTGCAGCCCTTAATACTTCAACTCCTGGGAGTCTTTCAGCATCCTAAGAGGATCGCTGGGCTTCGTGAGGAAGACAGACTAATAAGGCAGATTAATCGTCTAAGTCAACTTCCTTACCAGGTACCTTTATATATTTGGGTTTTGTTATGATATAACTGTCAAAAACTCTAAGCATATACGCTGTAAACTTAATTAACTCTGGTCTCTACCCACCACCATGGGTGTGAATCAGCTATTATATATTCACCGGCTAAGTTAAATATTTAAAAATGATATTTTAATTATAAAATAAATTTTTGAATATACTTACCCGGTGAATATATAAATAGAGACCCAGCGGGATGAGAAAAATTGGGTCTGTTTACATGTATATGCGGTATCTGGCCGATAGTTGGCGCTAGTGGGCACACCCGTAACCTTCATAGCGATCGCTCGCGAGTTTTTGTGTGTTTTTCTGTCGAGCCGCCGGAGGCTCAGCTATTATATATTCACCGGGTAAGTATATTCAAAAATTTATTTTATAATTAAAATATCATATTTATGAATCTTGTTTAACATTGGTGTAAAGATAATGAATCTGATAATGAAGAATGAATGATAAACTGCAAAATAGATAATTCCCATCAGGAAATAATGAATGAATCAAAGGCAACTTCATCTTTAAAAACAGAATAATTGTCGTTGGTATTCAACAAGTGAATCTACTTTCTTAAGAGGTCAATAAGGAATCGAGTATTCCACGAAGCTCTTGATGGTATAAGAAGTTTGCCGACCTTTTATCGAGAGTAAACCAGGAGGGCTTTACTTATTATCTTGAAGTTTATAGTAGATATGAAGGACCTTGAGTAAGACCATCCATTCTTTTTTTGCGGAGAGACTTGGCCAATAAAGAAAGAACAAGAAAGAATAATTGAAGTGGCCAAGATGAGAATGCTGAGGTGTATGTTTGGTGTCACAAGTAAAGATAAGATCTGGAATGAGTTGATCAGGGGGACAGTTAAATTATTAGAGATTTTAAAGAAAGTTCAGGGACGAAGACTGGTATGGTTTGGTCATGTCGTGAGGAGAGAAGATGAACGCATATGTAAAAGGCTTATGAACATATAGGTAGAGAGTAGAAGAAGGAAGGGAAGGTCAAAGTTCAGGTGGGAAGATAAATGATTGAATTATTGATTGACATGAAGGAAAAGGGTCTAAGAAAACAAGATGTACAGGACAAAGGAAGATGGGGGAAGGCTGACTAGGAACAGCGACCCCATATAGAAATGGGAAAAGCTGAAAGCAAAGGAGAAGAATGTAGGAAGGTGACCAAGAATGATCAAAAGAGATTTTATATATTGTAACCAGAAAGGAAGAGAGAGGGTGAATTCAAGGTCTTACTTCAGTGAATCTTAGTGAGGTTTATCACTGTCTCCTGACAGGTTGCAATAGTCATGACCCCTGAATGTAAACTTTAGAATTTTCGTGCTCTCTCCATATCAGTCCTTGGTAGTGCTCCTTAACCATGCTTGGCTGCCTTGCGAGGGCCTGAACTCCCCTGTTCTCTTCTTCCACTCCTGACTGGCGAAACGAGGCGAATAGATGTTCCCTAAATACCTTTTGTGTTTTCACAACTTGAGCGATTATTAAGTCGTTAACAGATAAACTGTTTATATGCTGGCTTAAGATGGCCTGAAAGATACCTTTGAATGATGAGAGAAGTGAATAGAGCAATAAACAGGGGAACTGCTAGAAGGAACATCGGAATGCAAGGATAAAAGGGAAAAACAAAGCTTTTATTTATGCAATACATTATGGAATTTAAGCTTGAAGAAGCCTGTACTTCCATGTCTTAGGTATATTCACTTTATCCAGACTGCTTTTCATATACAAAAAAATAATTTATCAAGTTAGATGTATTCATTATATTCTTGTTTTATTATTATTCAGTGAAGAGCGACAACGTTAAAACTCCCATTATCGATGCCGCCCGGCGCGGCAACCTCGAGATGGTGGAGGAATGCCTCGCCGCCGGGATCTCCGTGAACTCCCTGGACAAGACCGGGTCGTCCGCCCTCCACGCCGCCTCCCAGGGAGGACACCTGCACTGCGTGACTCGGCTGCTCAGGGAACCCAGGATCGAGATCAATTTGCAGGTAAGAAATGTCAGATCCTCCTTGATTTTAACCCTTCTACCTCCAATGGACGTACTGGTACGTTTCACAAAACTCATCCCTTTACCCCCATAGACGTACCGGTACGTTGTTGCAAAAAACTGCTACTTGCATTAGTTTTTGCATATTTTTGATAACTTTATGAGAAACTTCTGGCATCTTCCAAAATAATGAGACCAACCTGACCTCTCTATGACAAAAATTAAGGCTGCCAGCACAATCTAAAATAAAGATATTGCAAAACGTGCTTGAAAAAGAAAAACGTCTGGGGGTTAAGGGTTGGAAAGTTCCAAATAGCTTTGGGGGTAAAAGGGTTAAGAACATTTTGACTTACTGACTTAAGAACCTGTTTGTGTAATAAAGAAACAATGTTCTTATTTCTTTAAGAAGTATTTCATGAAGAATTAGGTGTAGGAATTCATGGTGAATATTGAGGATAACTCGGTATTGTCAGGAAAATTATCTGACCGAAAGAACAATCGAGATGAGGGATGTCGCAAGTTGATCATATTGGACTCAAGAATTATAGTACCTGAGAATCCACACTTGGAACACATCTTGTTCATGCGTAAAAATCACAGGAAAACGTGATGCTCAGATGCAGAAGAACCACAGGGAAAATGAAAATACGAAATATACACTTAAGTCCTGACTAGTTTCGTGATGCTTCTTCAGAGGACTCTGAAGAAGTATCACGAAACTAGTCAGGACTTAAGCGTATATTTCGTATTTTCATTTTCCCTGTGGTTCTTCTGCATCTTGTTCATATGTAGGGGACTTACTGCTATGTATTTTTTTTGCTTTTGTATCAAGGCATGTGTTATTTGGTGTATAATTTTGAATAAATTCTCAATGTTGCAAATGGCAAACTCACCAATAGTGCGGTCAGACTGCACCTCAAAATCATCTCTCCACACTTAGAAGCCTTGATATTTCTGACTGGTAGATTATCATGTATCGATGTTGTAGAAAATATTGGATGAATTTCTATATTTTTTTACTTTGCTCTTTTTTAGAACAAGTTGGGGGACACTCCACTCCACTGCGCGGCCGTCCGGGGCCACACGGACGTCGTTCAGTTGTTGATACAGCACAAGGCAAATGCCTCGGTTGTGAACAGGTAAGGTGCTGCTCAGTTCTTGAGTCATCTTGTAGAGAATTATCCAATTACTGAAGAACATGTTGAGAAATGGAAAGGAGAGGAAAACTAGAATATATTGATGAGAGAAAACTTAATGAGGCGTGGTTAAAATATGGTCTATTAAGGCAAGATAAATACATATTAGAGGACTCTACTGTAATTTAAAGATCAGGGAAAAGAGTAAAGCCGATAAACGTTATTGTGAAGCAATGCGGACCAGAAACTACGACCTGGTACAGTAGTGGCTTGAAGTTTTCGCCGAGGAGATTGCACGGCACCATAGAACACAGTAAAGGTGTTGTTCTTTACATGAATAAGTGACTTGGGTAAAAAAAAAAAAAAAATAGATGGAGTAGATACTTTATCTACAATGAAAATTACTTAACTGTTCTTTGGCTTTTTAACATCAATTGGAATTCATGTACTCTCCTTGGGGTAATATCTTTCAAGTTTTAATAGCATATGTAATTAAATTGTTGAACTGTTAAAGAAGAAAATTTTTATGACACTGGGTTTTAAGTTGAGAACCTACACTTAATTATCCTTCCTCTCAATTTGCTTTCTTTCTGTTCCTATTAACCCTTTTACCCCCAGAGGACGTACTGGTACGTTTCACAAAACTCGCCCCTTTACCCCCATGGACGTACCGGTACGTCCTTGCAAAAAACTGTTATTTACATTTCTTTTTTCCCATTTTTGATAATTTTTTGAGAAACTTCAGGCATTTTCCAAGAGAATGAGACCAATCTGACCTCTCTATGATGAAAATTAAGGCTGTTAGAGCAATTTAAAAAAAAATATACTGCAAAATGTGCTTGAAGAAAAAATAACCCCTGGGGGTTAAGGGTTGGAAAGTTCCAAATAGCCTGGGGGTAAAAGGGTTAAAGTTTTGCATTTAATCGATTAAACAGTACCTCTTCCCTTTCCAAGGAGAACTATACAATGTTCTAACTGTAGTTCTCTCAGTGCAAAGAAAACTAATACTCAAGTGTCGCTTCTGTCTAGTAGAGCTTAACTCATAGCTGTCTTCTTGCCCCGTTATAAAAAACCGCATTTATGGCATCCCATTCATTTCTATTTCCTCGCAGGGATAACTGCACCCCGAGGAAACTCGCCAAGAGAGAGTCCGTCATCGCCGCCATAGAAGAGGCCACGGTCAACATCAATCACGAGCCTCTAAACTACGACAACAACGATTACGGTATCGACGAATCCGAGGATTCGGACGAGTAAGTCGAGGAAAGAGGGTTCGTCGTTTGTAGAGTCAAATCGAAATGGTTCTAGTTTTAATTCAAATTGATTTGTTTACCAAAGGATATACTTGTACATTCCAAAGCACAATTCCTTTTTTTTTAATTAGGATTTTTTCCATTAGATTGTATATCAATTATCCGATTGAATTATATATCCTTGTACGACGTATTTGATCATATTAGGTACAACTGTTTTTTTTGTTATTTGATTCTAGTACACTATAGTGTTTAGTTCTGTTTGTATAGTAGCAAAGTCTTTCTTGACTTGAAAATCTCTTCTTTTACGCACACATAGTCTTGTAGTTCGTATTTTTATTGTTTGTAACTGTGCCCCGTTAAAATTTAAAGAAATTTACAATTATATCAAGTCTCTGAGAGAGATCAGGTGTAATTGAAGGTACGAAGGCGAGGGAATTGTTTATCTCGGCGAGAAGGATCATATTCAATTCTCACACGCGGTACAGAGGGTTCAGTATGTACATTCCATTATATTCTGTCCTCAGTAGGAAGTGGTTTTGGCTTTTGCCAAGTCCCAAATAGGGCTCACAGAATAACAATAGAATCTGTTGGATTTTTTGGGGGAGAAAATCTAGGTGCTATGGGCATTATATAGAGAGGTGAGGGTTAAACTTACAATACGCTAACATGTTTTCCAGGTTTATGCCACGGGAATCTAATGGTTTCTCCATCGTTGTTAAAGACAACTCGGACATTTTATCACTCAATTACTTCGATTTCACAAACTGTTGGTGCCCTCGCGCGAAATGTACAACTATAGGCGTGCCATCCAGATGCAATCGCACGTTGAATTCGTTAAAAGTGTCTGGTACCTAGTCTGAATTGAGACTAGAAGGTGCCTTGGTAATTTTAGAAAGATTGTACAATATTTTCCTATTCAGATTTCAGTCAGAAAGACTCGTAAGGTTGAAAGACATTCTAAGTTGTGAGAATAGAACCTTTTGAAAAATGCTACTTTTGGAAATCTCGCGTAACCTTTGGGTCTTAAGGGGCTTTTGGAACTAACAGTTGTCGAAATATAGTCCAACTGCTGGTGCTTATAATTGTTATAGATCTTGTATTAGATACTGATATGTTAATTCCTGTGAAAACTTGAATGGTGCTAGATGTTTGTGGCTTAGCCATCGGGAGCTAGTCGAGCTAGATTTGTCATCTCGCAATCCCCAAGAAGAAAGTGAAGCTCCTTGGGCTGTGAACCAGGTGCTCTGTTTCTGAAGCACTGCAATCTTACTCATAACGGAGATGAGGAACTTTCCTGTGGCCTTGTGTACGGAGATTTAACGTACAGATATTGACTAGATACAGTCACCCGATTTTGTAAACGTAAAGAAATACATAAATTCTTCTTCCTGCTTCCACACAGTACGCAAACGTACGTACGCACTCACCCACAGACTTGAGAACGCGGCAGTTTCATATGTAAGAGAAGCTGTTATCAGGTTGAAGGATGGTTAATCACAAGGCATTGATAGATTGAAGGAGTTACATTTTAAAGTAATTAGAATAATTTAGTTAACCATCACGATGAGGTTATCAGAAAGGGGACTGTTTAGCCAAGCTCTCCTTTATGGAAGTTTGTTCTGGATGTTCATAGTAAACGGGAGAGACGGTCCAGAAAAGCTATCGAGATTATTGTATACGATCTTCGGTGTGTGAAGCGTTAGAATTCAAGGGCCCGAACGTCTCTGGAAGCGGAAGCGTGTCGGAGGGGAGCTGACAAACTAGTGAAGCAGTAGCTTACTGCACTTGTTAATTTGTCAAGGTTTTATATATACAGTCCCGTATAGATTTATGGTATATTTCTTATCAAATAAAGTACTGTAATACTTTATATGAATATAAAATGAATATTTTATTAAAGAGTTATTCATGTTACTATAGGCAATATTAGAATTTATCATGTGATGTGCCTTCATCCATTGTGGCTTGATGAAGTATATATACTGTAGATCTCGACAAAAGAGGTGCGAAGCAAATGGACGTGCGCGTGCCGATGTTGGTTTGTCGGACAATATCCAGAGATCTTACTCTGCGATACTGGTTTGGTCGATGAGTTCGAGAGAGGGACCTCTGTTGGTCGCCGAAGCAGAATCAACTCGTCATAAACTCCATTATTTCCTCTTAAGTTTTCCAATAATTTTTGTGTTTAGATTCTTACTTGAATTTCATTTTAATGCAGGTTTTTGCAAAGGCCATGTTTTATAGATGCGATTGATTCTTTTCATAACCGAGACAACAACTTATCTGCAGAAACTTAGGAACATGGCTGTCATTTGCAACGTTGCCAAGTTTTGTCTGGACTTGTAAACCACCTCAGGTAGATGTGCCTCCCTCATCCCTTGGGCTTATATCATCCTGCTTTTCCAAATGGGATTGTAATTTGGCTAATATTAATAATATATTTTACTTGAGTCCCTCCTCCTACAAGCTTCCCAGACACACACATATGTACACTATTTGTTGGATGACTTTCCTGATTTTCTGTTGCTGCAAGGAGACACTGATCAAATCTGCTGGTATCGCTGCTTATTCAAGAGGAGGAGGAATATTCTGCCCTAATGTAATAGTCTAATGTGGCTCTCTAACCACTCTTATCTCTAAATCATTCTTAAAGAAGATACTATTACCTCTGTATTATTCTTTAAGGTGCTGTAACTCAACAGCTGTTAAATGATGTCTCTCCTTTTTCTATTTTTTGTCACAGCTTCCGAAAGGTAATTTTCACCGACCGAAGAAAGCCTTTTGTGCGGGGATACTCCGGCCAACCTTCTGCAAGTTTTTCTTGTTGCCAATCTTGGAAATCCTCAATGGACTTAGAGACTAAAGGGTTCTTGAATCCATAAAAAGTGGAATGGATGTCAGTCCGCAGCAAGTTACAAGCGTTCCGTTTCCTGCTTGTACGATATATTTAGGATGGCTTCATCGTTGTACTCGTTTTCCTCGGCCCCTCAGATCGCAAGGTGCTTAGCCGTGTCATGTTATAGAGGTGTTTCAGATGATTCTGTTTTCCCAGAAGGCGAAGATCTCCTTCCTGCACACTCAGCATGACCTATGCGTCAGTGCGGACCTTCCTGTGTGTCTTAATAGCTTGGAAATATCCTGGTCAATCTTCCAACGATCTGTATCAAAACTTCCATCTTTGGAGCAATATCCAGCATTCACTCCAACGCACAGTCCTCTCTTAACAGATAACCCGCATTTGAACAGATCTAGGTTAAAGTTTGAGATTAGGAAGTTGTCTAACCTACCAAAAGACCGGCATAGACGCACACAAGGTGTTGTTTTTATCTTCAGAAAACTCAGTTTAGAAAAAGAATCTAAGAAAGCCACAGAAAAAACATCCATATTAAATAATTAAATCTTAGGTTTTACAGTACCGTAAATCCTATTTTATAAATATTAAAATCCTATTCATATACAGTATATATATATCTTGCCGAAGTCTCGCAACCAACTTAAGAAGTGTTTGGAGACTTAATATATCTTACGAATATATTTATGGTTATGCAGGTTGTATGAAATGTAGTTTTATACTTCTCATGTTAGTTTTATAAGAAAGTAAGAAAAATCTTGCGAGCATCAAAAATTCTCCTGGAATAAATAAAAGAAGATCACAGTGTTTTATATGTCCTTACAAGTAATATTTAACCCTAATTTGTTCCTAAGCGAAGACAAACCAACGTCCTTTGGTAGGAGAACGTCCTAGCGAGGCTGGAACGACCGTTAGAATTCAACGAGGTAGTTAGAACTACCGACGGGGGGGCGTAGAAGGCCCTCCCATCTACAGCTATACACACTTTTGATGTCGGCTGCCTCTCTCATTTTGTCTGTTTTAATGGTTCGCTTTATTTTCAGTGGATAAAATGTCAGTGGCCTCTGATGACAAGGAAGGGTACTATTTAACTTACTACCAAAAGTTCCGCATGAAATATGTTTCGGTGATTCGTCACATGACAAATCAAGTTGCTGAAATCTGATTTTAGAGTCATCACTAATTGTTAGAGAAAAATACAAATTCCAATTTTGTTATATTACTTCGTTGATGTAAATGAGGTTAGTGACGAGAGGATCGGATAAAAAATGACTTCATAAGGGGGTCGACAAAGGTGGTGGAAATATTAAAGAAAGTGCAGGAAGGGAGGCTGAGATGGTATGGACACCTGATGAGGAGAGATGAGGACCACGTTGGGAGACATACTATGGAGATGGAGGTTCAGGGAAGAAGAAGAAGAGGGAGACCAAGAAAGAGATGGAGGGACTGTGTGAGAGGAGACTTACAGGAGAAGGGGATTGATGAGGCAGAAGCGCAGAATAGAAAAAGATGGAAACGGCTCATCCGCAACGGCGACCCCATATAAAAATGGGAACCAGCTGGGAAGAAGAAGAAGATGTAAATGAGATTAGTAATTATATTAGACAATCCGACAGTCAAGGGACAAAGGTATAATTGTGGAAAGAGGCTGGTAATTTTCTGCATTTGCAGTTTCAGGAGCAAATTAGAGGGATGTGCAAACCTTGAAAATAGCAGAGGTTAGTAGGATGAAGTTCACTTGGGTTCCTTATCCATTCTTATCTGCTTACGTCTACATCTTTAGAGTAAGACGGAAACTCCCCCAGCAGTGTTCAAATGGCCGATAAACAATTACTTTCTATTTAGGGTTAGAATATTTGAAAATTCTCGTACATTTCGAAACAAGTTGAAAATTTTATTTTGTACACTTTAGTTTTTATTTTCGTAGAGGAATGTAGCATTATCATTACAGTACTAAATTCATACACTCTCTGAAGTACTTTTCCACAGGATAGCCAGCGTGATTCACTGTGCTATAGGTGAGGGGTGTGTTGTGCCCTAAAATGTTTACGTAACATGGGAAAGTCTTCCCTTTAAGAGACTGTTCTTTGAGCAAATTACCTAATTCTTCATTCTTAATGCTTGATGAAGCAGGCAGTGCGTCCAAGACGGGGCTATGTCAGTATGTTCAGTGTGTTCACTAAAAGGATTGTTAATCATGTTGAACATCTCTGCCACTGTGGCTTTACCAAAGATAGGTTGACACAAGAAGAGATCTTCCTTGATTCCAATTGCAGATACATATTATACATAAGTTATTAACCCTTTTACCCGCAAAAGGACGTACTGGTACGTTTCACAAAACTCATCCCTTTACCCCCCATGGACGTACCTTTACGTCCTTGCAAAAAACTGCTATTTACATTTTTTTTTGCATATTTTTGATAACTTTATGAGAAACTTCAGGCATTTTCCAAAAGAATGAGACCAACCTGACCTCTCTGTGACGAAAATTAAGGCTGTTAGAGCAATTTAAAAAATATACATGGCAAAATGTGCTTGAAAAAAAAATAACCGCTGGGGGTTAAGGGATGGAAAGTTCCAAATAGCCTGGGGGTAAAAGGGTTAAATGATTATCTCTCATTACGTCAGTAGCTTCATCTAATTTTAGCCCAAAATGCAAATATTCAAGTATGTCTGTCAGCTGATCACATACAGGAAGTACTGAACTTACACATATTCGACTTACGGAAATAATGTAATAAAACAATAATATATCATTTAATACCTTGAGCAAAACTTACTCTACTTACTTTGATGGCTGCTTTTCCGGTCCCATACAGCAGGGGAACCCCACTCTCTACGGGACCTCCACTGTCGTTTTACCTTTTGACGTTGTTACTGTTTTTTAGAATGATTTATTGTTAATTTTATTCTCATCATTTATTTATTTCCTTATTTCCTTTCCTCACTGGGCTATTTTTCCCTATTGGTGCCCTTGGGCTTATAGCATCTTGCTTTTCCAACTAGGGTTGTAGCTTGGCTAGTAATAATAATAGTAATAATAATAATTTATCTTTTGAGATCACATATTGTTCATTTACTGTTAAATTGTCACTGTCAGCTCTTGGAACCAATTAAGGTAAATTGAGGACCTACTGATTGCCACTAATGTCTGAAAATCTTCTGCCGACTGTATTATCTGCAAGAGGAATGCGTGACTGGTTGGCACTTGATTCGCCGAGTATTATTTCCACTAAGTCAATCTTCTTCTTCCCCACCGTCATCCCTACATTAAGGGGGTCGGTTGCCTTGCCCTCTCCAATGCCTTCCATCAAAGGAATCTTCCACCAAATCTCTTCTCTCCATATCATCCTTCACCTTAGCTTACCATCTAATTCCCTGCCTCCCTCTTCATCTTCTACCCCTAACAGGTTCCTCCCAAGCCCTCCTCACTCCCTCATCATCCATCCTCACCACGTGCCCACACCATCCGAGTCGTGACAATCTCAGCATCTGGTAATCAAATTCTGGAGGAAACTTTTATAAGATGATGCAAGCAGAGCAGTGGTAGATGTCTTTGTGAAAGCCTGCCTCTGTTTACTAAATTTGCTAAATTTCCCTTTTAAAAACTCCAAGGCTTTACCAAAATGTTCAGAGTGCTGTGTTTCAAGACGACACTTCGATTTCCTTGGCTTCGTGCTGTTCACAGCCCTAATGTTTAAACGTAACACACACCGAGGACTTCGTTTCCACTAACGACAGATGTGAATTGAAGTGAGAGGTAGCTGTCATGGTAGTATACGTATTGGTTCACTCTCAGCAGTATCTCTCCTTTTGCATTTACTCATAAATTTTTATATGGAGATAAGAGACAAAGAATGAACACACGTAGTTATTTCTCGTCTCGATAATTTCTGCAATCGACAGTTTTATACGAGGCACTTCTAAAGTGTTCAGGAGAGTTGCAGACCCATTGCTGCAGCCGCACATCCCAAAGCGAGTGTCTGTCCCTGACTAAGACCTGTACCAAATGGGAAACATCACACCATGCGAACGATGCGTTGGTTCCGGTAATCGGTGTCATTTTCGTATTTGCAAAACGTTACTTTTGTAATCTTTTATAATTGCTTAATTCCTTAATATAGAATTTGAAATAATTTATATATTTAGACGGCAAAATTGTATATTCATATCTGAAATATTTCCTCGGTATTTAGGAATTCTGAATTCATACTTTGAGATGAGCATCGGACAAAGATGGCCGCTGTGAGTTGGATTGGATGGCAAACAAGGGGAAGAATGAATAGAATATACATAAACCAAGAATAACAAGATGGCGCCCGGACGTGACGTCATACAGGTACTCAACAGTAGGAGATAGAGCGTGCCTTAATAACGGCTCTCCTCCAATTCTTGCCACTTTTCCCTCTCGAAGCGTAAACGCTATTAGGGATGTAGATAGCTATGTGGCGTGTCGAGAATACATCCTCTGATATTATGCGATATCCCTAAAGGCGAAAGCCAGGGATATTCGCGCCAGGAGTTAGAATTCTGGATACCTTAAGTAAAATTCTCTGGGCTATATCACTGTAGTTAAATATAACCTAGGAAGCTACTATAAAGAAACTTCCATCAGGACGACATGGCCTGAGCCCAAAAACAGATTTTTCGCTTCGTTCAGAATCCGTTTCTTAATGTGTTTACATTTGGATAACATACTACAGTACTGTTTATAGTTCGTGTATGATCGTTTATCATTTACTCATAGCATGGACTTAACCTAACACTTACGTCATCTTCATGCTCAGACCATTAAAAGGTTAGTGGTAGTTGATCACGTTCCCTCGTGTACATTGCCGAGTGCTCTCGATATTTCCCTGTAGAAGTTAAACCAGCTGGATTTTGGTTCATGGGAAGTTCCTTCCCTATAGGGATGAGTTTCCTATTAAAGGACAATTGTCCGCATTCGTCCAGGCCCGAACGTCAGAAGTGATCGTCTCGCTGATCTGTCGTTAGCTATAACTACCTACTTAAATCTTAACGTCCATTCCAGCTTTGATAATGCCATATGTATATAAAAGGACTCAAGATTGTATTATTAGGAAAAATACAAAGTAAATATAATTAAGAAATATGCAAATCGACTTTAAAATTTGTAATTTCAAGTACCCTGTACAGTAATTTTCTATTTTTTGAGTGAATAGAAGTTTAACAAAATACGTAATACTGCATATTAATAGAAATTAAATCTAATTAGCTATATGTTGAAAAAAAATATATAAATTCTTAGGAGCTAAGTTAGGTGTGCCCAAAGAACTCCCTAAGGCTGGAAGAAGTTGTTTTTAGTGGGTCTATGATGACTCGCTTCAAGCAGTCTCGCATCTGTCGGCCAGCTGAGGAGAGAGAATAAGATCTAAGTCTTCATGTTTATTTATTAATCTACCGATGGCCATTGTATTCAACCCTTGATAGCTTTCTGCTTCTGTTACCAGTGAACAACCTCATCAGGTAAGACAGTATTAGATTCTAGAATATCAAGTCTCGGAATCATACCTACGAGATATGAGGGGATTTTGATTTTTGTCTGTTGATGTAACCGACGGTTCATCCGACTTCCCTCTCAAACTGAATATGTTGACATCTATTCCAAGTATTTAAGGTATTCTAGTTTCTTTCACTTCAGTAGCCTTTGATTCAAGTACAGTATTGATATAGTGTAGTGGTATACTATTAAGCAACAAGAAAATCCATTTCAGTCTTCTCATCATAGCTCTTCTGGTATGCTGTATCATTACGACTGCGAATCCATTTTTTATTTTTTAGAGTTTAGTGTTGTTTACCTTCATATTAACCCTTTTACCCCCAAAGGACGCACTGGTACGTTTCACAAAACTCATCCCTTTACCCCCATGACGTACTGGTACGTCCTTGCAAAAAACTGCTGTTTATATTTTTTTTTTGCATATTTTTTTATAATTTTTTGAGAAGTTTCAGGCATTTTCCAAGAGAATGAGACCAACCTGACCCCTCTATGACAAAAAATAAGGCTGTTAGAGCAATTTAAAAAAATATACTACAAAATGTGCTTGAAAAAAAAAAAAAATAACCCCTGGGGGGTGAAGGGTTGGAAAGTTCCAAATAGCCTGGGGGTAAAAGGGTTAATCTGGGATGTCTTCCTCTTCCTTTTGATATGCATTTCTGTGTTAAATGCGGGATTGTTTATTTTGCATCCCGTGTCGAGAGAAGCGTTAAGATTTAGATAATTGTTGCACTGCGTGCGTTAACGGTCTCTCTTATGAATAAATATGTTCGGCCTCTAGTTGAATGTCACGTAAAATACATATAAAAAAGAAAAATTGATATGAAGAAAGCACATGTGGCCAAGCTGTTTGGGCCATCATCGTCAGAAATTATTTTTGGGGAGGTGCTGGATAGGCAATGCAATGTGACCTGATTACCAAATAAACATAGCTCTACTGCTCTAGGGTCACTATCAACATGCAGAGCACCGAATCATCGAGTATAGGGGAGAGCTTGCAACTTCAGGCTCGCTAGAACGCCACAGCACCTTTGAATCCGCACGTCGTCGTCCACACCGTGTTACGAAGTAACCTTTGTCCTAGTTCTCACCCGTGTACCTACATCATTCTTCTTCCCCACCGTTATTCTTGCATTAAGTGGTCGGTTGCCGGATGCGCCTTCCCCAATGCCTTCCATCAAAGGGATCCTCTTCCACCAAACCTCTTCTCTCCATGTCATCCTTCACCTTATCTCACCATGTAATTCTCTTCCTCCCTCTTGATCTCCTAACAGGTTCCTCGCAAGCCCTCTTCACTCCTTCCCCACCATCCATCCTTAACACTTGCCCACACCATTTCAGTCGTTATAATCTTATCATCGAAATCTTTACTACACGTGCCATTCTTCTTGCATCATTTTCCAATTTTTCAAGTAGTGATATTCCCGTAACCCACCTTAGCATTATTATATCTGTTCTCTCAAGCTTTTCTTCCTCTTTTCGTCCTAGAGCCCAAGTTCCTATCAGAAACCACTCCTGCTACTCAGGCGCCTACGTCATTAATAGCCGCGTGTGAGCATCAATTAACCCTTTTACCCCCAAGGTAAGGTTAAATTTCGAGCACATTTTGCTATATATTTTTTTTGAAATTGCTCTAACAGCCTTAAATTTTGTCATAGAGAGGTCAGGTTGGTCTCATTCTTTTGGTAAATGCCGGAAGTTCCTCATAAAGTTATCAAAAATATGCTAAAACATGTAAATGACAGTGTCTTGCAAGAACGTACCGGTACGTCCTTTAGGGGCGAAAGGGTTAAGCATTACTAAGTCAAGTACCCGTGCTCAGTTTATTCTTATCTTCACAGTGTTGACCGGGATCACCTTTCATGCGTGTTCTTTCTGTCTGTTCCGTTTTAAGACGGAATTGTCCCTAATTCGTGTTCATTTTACTGGGGTTTGTTTTGTTATTAACAGCTTATTTCGGTGTTATAATTACCGTTTTTTTTCATGTGATGCTTCAACTGAGTGCACAATCAAGTGCTAGTCAAACTTCATTTATTATATCATGGTTTAGTCTATCGGTGATGAGATTAGCGTACATCCCGACTTTCACATGTCCTATATAATAAATATTTGTTCCAACACGGAGTACTTACCTCGAACTACTTTCTTAGGAGTATCTGGGATTCTTCTCCCAACCGACCAGAATTTTGTGTAGTCTCCCCTATCTCCGTTTTCCCTAGTGGGGTCCCTCTGTGGTGGATGGATACTCGCCCTGAGGCGACCCGGGTCAGCGTACGAGAGCATGTTGCTAGGTCTCGATCGTCAGTAAGCTCCTGGTCGCGGCGTAGTTCACATCTCGCCGCTCTCTCACATCCCGTCCGACCCTTTGTGTCCCCACGTGGTTACCGCGTGTTTTACCCATTCCCTTTTGCCCTTTCATCCACCTCCCTTCCCAGTGTTCTTATGTTGCTTGGTGTTTTAGTACTTCCTTATGGAATCCCAACGCCGTTGCCCCGGGCCTAAGGCCGGTAAGTCTTGTGGTGCGTGGCTGTCGAAGCCAGAGGTAGACCCGCATTCGATGTGCTCTTCGTGCAGGGGTAGCGTGTGTTCACCGTCTTAATAAGTATTTTAGGCGACATTATAGGAAGAGGGCGGTTGTGTCCACCCTCCTACATTAGAGTGTACCTTGTGCTAGGTGTGATTAGATAAACCTGGTGTTGTAATTTAACGATCTCATCCGATATGGTTATTGATTATTTGGTGTTAGTGTTGGGGCTAGTACTTCAAAAAAGGTACGAATCTCCTTTGGCTAGCAAAGGCGCAAAGGATGCATCTATTAGTAAAAAAAAAAAAATATGTTTTCAAGAGCTGATGCTTCAACAGGAATGGATCGAGAAGACAATGTAGATGTTGGTTTAGAAGAAACTGACTTGGATATCGAATGCACGATTTGGTCTTTTCGAAAGTTGCAATTCAAATAATTCTTATATTTACTAAGACTTTTTATATTTGACTGTTTTCTGTTTTCACAGACAATTTGGATAAACTAATGAAAATTGACTTGGAAAAAAAAGAGATGATGGTCATGGGTAACTGCATGAGAATTTTAGTGGAGATTACGTATTTTGCAAATTCGGTGATAAGAATTCTATTGACTTTTATTGAAGAATAGTTTGTGAGACCCCAAATTTTTAATCTTAGATTACTCAAGCTGTTTAGATGTCACTCTTAGAAGCCACTGCATTAGTTGTTAACTTTGTAGTTAAGCGTAGCAAACAACTGTATTCCGTCTTCGTTAGGAGGGTTTCAGATGCACCGAAGCACTGTTTGATTACTGTACTGTTTTGGGTCGTATTTTATATGTAGGTAGGAGTAATTGCATTGTGGTAATAAAGAGTTCCCTGCAGGTTTTAGATAGACTCCCTCCTACAGTTATGGGGATAGTAAGGAAAGAAGATGAGATATTTTCCTTAGATCTAACAGATGCTTATATTCACATCTATAGACTCAAGGAAACACAGGACTGTTCCTCAGGTATTCACCATGGCTATAGCTCCAAGCTCAAAATAAATGACATTTCTAGGCGCGAGTTCTATTGTACTTGGATGACTGGCTAGATTTGAACTCGTCCCTAGAAAAGATTCATGTCCATCAGGTTGTTGGGAATTCGAGTCGGTGCAAAAAAGTATTTGGGAATAATCATAGCATCAGTTCTTCTTCAAGTTTTTCAATCCAAGGAGCATTCTGTCCTTCCTTATTTCTTTTTGAGAAGTTCAAGCAAACAAAAGCACTGTCGGTTCATAAGTAGGACAATGGCGTCCCTCAAGAAGTTTATTTCAGTTGGTCGCTTGAATACGAGGTAGCCGTATATCCTATTCTATCTCAATCATCATTAGAACAGGACCTCTGGTCTAGACGCTGCTCTCGTTTCAGTAATTCAAAAACGGCTATAATTCATGAAATGGTGGGACTACCTTCATTTGGCTCAAGCTGTGTTGTTGGATGCCTTTCCATGAATGCCTGGGCACAGCCATGGGTTGTACTCGCCCGTCGGGAAGTTGTCGGAGAAGGAGTCACCCCTGTATATAATCAGCTGCAGGTTTTCTCCGTGTTCAAGGCCATTCTAGCTTAGGAATCCCTGTTTGTGGGGAAGTGCTCGAAGATTTATCAAGAAAACATGTCAGCATTGGCTTACATTCGGAAGCAGGGCCACCAGGTCAATTATTGTTTCGTCAAGCTGAAGCACTCTTCTTCTTGGGCAGATCTGAAGGAGATACTTTCTACCAAAGTTTACTGTAGCTATAGTATCTGACCTGTTGAGGTAGTGCCCCACCCCCCCCATTAATAAAGTAACCTTCAATTTGCCTTTGCCTGCAGTTCATTACAGAAATACTGTACTGCTCTGCAGCCTCTCATTGTGGCTGTTTTAATATTTTTGCTTTTTCTTTCAGATTGAGTAAACATACTGACAGATTGTCATGTTTAAGGGATATTGATTGAAGAAGCCATTGATGTGCAGTGTTTACTGACATCCGTACTGGTGATTATATAATAGTTTTCTGTGCTTTCTGCTGTTATCCAACATACTTTTTTCTGTTAGGCGGCATGTCTAGTGCTGTTCTATCCCTCGTGTGTGGCCGTTCAATGATGACAGCGTAAACCTAAGGAAAATCAACTTCCTCAAACCTCTGCTACCATCGAGTGTGAAGTGTGCCGCCTTTCTTCTTTCCTTCAGCATCTTCCTATCCCAGAAACACTCCAAGGTTGTGCCATTGCGATGTCTTTCCCCGTGAGAGTATCACCATCAGTTCGCTTGACTCTGTAGAAGAGAACTGCATGTTCTCATCTGCATTAGACTTTTTGCTGCAACTTTGAGGAGAGGAACATGTAGAAGAACTCTTTAAAGAGGTCTAGGGAGACTGATCAACTCTTACCGTTTCTCTGCCCGTGGGAAAGATTGCAGTACCGAGAATGTTCTGCTGAGAGATGGGATTATAGTATTAGGTGGTATGATACATAATAGGAACATACGCATTCCTGAGTAGACGTATTAATATGTGGTACAGACACTTGCACGACAGCTGTTTTTTACAGGAATGACTTCGCACAATGCCGGTAGGAACGATGGCTTCCACCCTTCTGAACGATCTACTATGAGAAGCAGCGAGTGCCAAGAACCTTAACCCTCTGGAAAGTAGTATTCGCACACACTTCTACTACCTATGCACCGTCTTGTTCTAAGACAGGTTTGTGCAGCCCCATTCCGGAAAGAAGTTTCTGCACTTCTTGCTCCTTGTACTATCCTGGACAATCGACCAATTTCTCTCAATCTTTTGTGTGGAGAGAGACATGTGATGTGTGCCAAAGAAGTATTAGCAGGCACTGCTCCTGGTTGGGTGTAGTTGTATACTTCAGTCTGTCCCAGAATTTGACAATCCCAAAACGCAGAAAGTATTCACTTTGTGTTTCAAAGGAATATGAAGGAAAAGAAAGTACTAGAAGTCTTACAGATGGTTCTGCAGGCCCTTACAGTTAACTCTAACTGTGAAGAAGTCAACTGCGGCTTACATTCTTCCTCTTCTGTTGAAGATGAAGACGGAAAGTGCCTTGCGGTCTGCCTTCAAGAAAGAAAACTTCTCACTGAACCTGAGGGGTACACATATCAAGATACCCATCCTTCAGTCATACAGGAATTACCTCTTCTTTAGTCTTAGAGCTTTACTTACTAGTTCAACGCCCATAGCTTCAAACTATCTACCGCTCCAGAGTGCTTACTTTCGCCTCTCCTTGGGGGCCTACTCGAATAAGATTAGCCTCTTGGGATTTCTTGACAATCAACTTTCCCTGTCTCGTTTCTGGACAGTCGATTTTCCTTTTGCCATGATCGGAGAATCCAGTTCAATTTGTAAGCTCAGTTTCATGGACTAGAAGATGGAGGATTGGAGTAGTGTATGCAATGTCATCAAAGATTTCTATCATCAGTGGAGAATCTGTCTACTTGAGGTGCTACACTAGCAATCACTCCAGGCTTGTTGGAAGAGTTACAGGCCATTCTCCTCTTCCGACAGGTCACCATTGATTCCGTTACGTGCTGGATCGGACAGTAAGTGCAGGTAAGCTTGACAGGCGAGTTTGTGTTCAATCTCGCCCCATATCCTAAACAATGGGGAGCATGGAAGGAATGTGTACAAATCCAATTCTTGTAAAGACCTCACGTTCAGACTACAAATCCTTTCAGATACAGTAGTTTCTTCTGCGAATCCCTGCCAGCCTAACACCTGCCTCATCTTCATCCACAGGTAGTTAGGAGTTTGACCAGATTTATCGCTTTCCTTCACAGGACTAAAGTGCTCTGGCATTTCCTAAGATAGTAAATCAGCCAGTCTCTGGTTATAGGGACTTGTACCCTTCTAAGGACAAGTTTTTCTATAAGCAACGGATGTTGGTGTGTATTCGTGTAAGAACAAATTTCAAATTTTTAAAAGTCTTTTGTATTTTTCATAACTATGCAAACCAAAGTGGTAACGCCCTTGAATAGTGATCGCCAGAAGGGGTTCAAATCTTGCTCAACTTGTTAGTTCCTTTGGTCGGTGCAACCCCGTCATTCTTGTGAGCTAAAGAAGGGCGGGGTTGGTTGGTTTGGGGGGGAGCCTATAGGTCTAAATATATCTGTTGATTAATCAACAGCCATTGCCTGTCCCTCCTTGGTCCTAGCTTGGGTGTAGAGGGGGCTCGGGTGCTGATCATATGTATATATGATCAGTCTCTAGGGCATTGTAGTGCTTGATAGGGCAATGTCAAAGTCCCTTGCCTCTGCCATTGATTAACCGTTTTACCCCCTGGTTATTTGGAACTTTCCAACCCCTAACCCCCAGGGTTTTTTTTTTTTTCAAGCACATTTTGCAGTATATATTTTTTAAATTGCTCTAACAGCCTTAATTTTTGTCATAGAGAGGTCAGGTTGGTCTCATTCTCTTGGAAAATGCCTGAAGTTTCTCAAAAAATTATCAAAAATATGAAAAAATGTAAATAGCAGTTTTTTCCAAGGACGTACCGGTACGTCCATGGGGGTAAAGGGATGAGTTTTGTTAAACGTACCAGTACGTCCTTTGGGGGTAAATGGGTTAATACCATACTCAGGCATCTTGGGTCACATTTATCTTTATCTGATATTAGTGTGGATGTACTCAAATCCTTCGGCTGTTAGGTCATTTATTGCCATGAAAAATTTAAACTTGTAAAGAAAGTTTTTATGTCGAACAGGTTGGCGTGTCCCTTTCCATAGTTTATTTATGAAAGATCTATTTTAATGTTGTTATTGTTTGTAAAATGTTATTTTAATTGTTCATTATTTCTCTTATAGTTATTTATTTCCTTTCCTCACTGGGCTACTTTTCCCTGTTGGAGCCCTCGGGCATATAGCATCTTTTCACATTCCATTTTGCCTTTTGTGAGGCGTATTTCTAAAAGTGTTACTTTGTACTCGTGTTTTGTGGTACTTTCGTTATAGTTAATTATTTCCTTTCCTCACTGGGCTACTTTTCCCTTTTGAAGCACTTGGGTTTAAATCATCTTTTCATATTTCACTTTGCCTTTCGTGAGGCGTACATCTGCAAGTGTTACTTTTTGTGAGAATTTTGTTAAAAGTTTTTACTTGTTACATTCAATCAAATCCTACGATAGGCCGTGCAGTAAATAGCATTATTGTCTAACATCTACTGCACAGCTAATTCATTGACATCGTTGTTATTCGTTTCGTTGAAGTGTGTATCTTACTAGGCGAGTACCCGATACAGAACCACTTAAGATTATGGCATTTACTGTTTTAAAGAAATTCTCCGTGTCTAGTAGCCTTAAAGTTTTCCATTTAGTGCCGTACGTATACGGTAGAGACTGCGAGTAGCACGATGTACTCCAGTTCTGTATTAGTAAGCTAGGATAGCTTATCCTAACCTTACTTGTACTGCATGCAGCATTGCACTTATACATATAGCATAAATAAGTATACTATATAACTAAAAGTGTTCACATGTGTGCAGAAAAGTGTTATAAGTGTGGGAAAGGCTTGTAACTGTGTGTAGAAGGTTTATAAAGGCTTAAAATGCCCAGCTATAGCAAAAAATAGGTTCCCCAACTTATATGTTAACCCACTTTTAGCCAAATTCTCACCAAGGCTCCATGAACGTATATCTTATTAATGGTGGCTCTGTAAGATCAAATCTCGTCCAATCCAGTGACAGATTGCAAGAGACCATTTTAGTGGCGTCGTCTGAAGCTCCCAGTCTATAAAATCTTGTCTTTGATTAATTTATATTTTTCATATATAGAGTTTTGAACCAACTTTGCTTTCTTATAGCTATAAAGGAAATATATTTCTTAGATTTTCCCTTTAGATTAAACCACGAACCAATCAAGTGACAAAATAAGATAGAGAATATATTAAATATTTATTACCATTTTCACATTGATTACTAAAAAAAAAAAATTGAAAAATTACCTACATTATGTACAATTTGAGTGCTTTAAAGCCTTTTAAATCATCTACTAAATGCCTTTTAAAAAAATTAGAAATGTTCCGTAAAACTTAAGAAACAGATTTTCATATCAAAGACAAAAATACGCTAAAACTTAAAGAGGTAAAACTTCATACAAGTACATCATTTTGTGCCTCGGTTTAATTCTTAGAAATTCAAACTGGTATGGTCTAAAAATATGGTTATTTGGGGAAACTGATTTTAAATATAACAATTAGTTAAGAGTTGCTAACATAAAGAAGACCTCGGCGAGTTTAATGTACGTATAATACGGGACAAAATCTCACGTACAAGGTTATTATAATTTGCAAGGGATAAAAGTAAGGTATTGTATAATGCATATTCAAAAATACATGCAAAATAAATACAATATTTATACATCCGTGATTTGACGAGGAAGGAAAATTCATGGCTGTTAAGGCACGCTTCACCAGTAATGAAATTCGTGTGAAAAAATGGGGGAAAGAATTATAGAACGCTAAGGGATTTAATAAAAAAAAAAAAAAAAAAATCATACACTATTCCTATCTTTGAATATTTGCAAAGATATTTTCTTTAAAGCACAAATTTTTTCAACACGATTTAATAATCGCTCGATTATAAAACTTAACACGTTTCTAAGTGCTTGTTAACACATTGTTTCTAAACTTATCAAAATGACATTTAACAAATATTCTGAAGAGTAAAAAAAAAAATCTGGTTTAAATGCAAAAATGAAGTTATAAAACTATTTTCAATCAGGTTGAAATAAAAATTAAGTGCAAAAGAAGCTCGCAAAATCGCCTCTCCTGACGATGTACAAAAACGCCCGACACTGATTTCATGATAAACATTTTTTCCATTTTAAATTTGCAAGATAATTAGATGAAAATCTCTATACTGTTAATAAGTGAAAATAACTTTTTACAGTCTTTTTTAGTAAACACATTTTTTTCCCATGTATTAATCTGTTCTTCATGATAAATATAAAACATATTTGTTCATTATCCAAAAAAAAAATAACATCAATAACAATTGAAAATCTGGCTGTTCTCAAGAATTGCACGTAACGAACGACAGAAAAATAGGCCAATGACTTTCTGTTCTCGTAAGATTTATTCTAAATGAACTAATAGGGGAGACTAAAACCCATAGACACTATTTAGGGTGATACGACTTCTAAATTCAAATCATTGAAGATGTCTGGTCCCAATTTGTTGTGGGGGGGAAATGACTTGAAATCCACTTTCTTGAGGATGGATGAGACTGGAAAAACAAAACTTTGAAGAACTTAAGATTTGGGTAAACTGCGGGATGGCCGAGCTGTCGTCTGTGTGCGAGGACAGGAAGTCTTTGTAACCAGGTAATGTGTTATGCCATGACTAAAGAATATGCATATGAATATACTATACAATAATAACCCTCCGAGATTTTTCAATGACCGTAATCTTTTTCGTACTGGCCAATGTTATTTGTGCGTTTCTGCAGTCTGTACCCAAGCTGTAAAAGAAACTAAAAATGAGACCGATATTCGCCGGAAAAGTTTGCAGACGACGTTATTAGCCCTTGCCACTCTCTCTCTCAGAGGGTTGATTTACAAAAACTGTCCAGAACAATAGATATATCTGTAGTACATATCCTCGTCTCCTGCTTGCATTGTGGAACTCAAGGACCGAGTGCAGTCAGTGAAATAAGTTGCGATGATTATCAAAAATGAAAACTAAAGAAATGATTATGGGTTAATGTTCAACATGTACACATTCATGAATGAGTTGTTATGACAAATGAGAGGATGAAATGGCATATACATAACACTACTACTGATGTTAGGCACCAATATTGTATTCGCAGAACTAACCAACCATCATTCGTACAAACTTTGACAAAGCTTCTAAAGTCCTGTCCACACGATCGCGTATGCTCGATGGGCAAACAGTGATACCGGACCACAGTAGGTAGTGATAATGAGGGTTAATGACGTCGGAAGCGGAAAATCCACGGACAGGGATCTGGCAACACCACCGCTTGCGATTTTCCTGCTTCTGACATCATTAACCCCTACTGCTACTACCGCGGAGGTAGCAGCAGTAGGGGATTCAGCATTATGAAGCTTCATCTGTGGTGGATAATGTGGGAGGGTGGGCTGTGGCACCCTAGCAGTACCAGCTGAACTCGGTTGAGTCCCTTGTCAGGCTGGGAGGAACGTAGAGAGTAGAGGTCCCCCTTTATTTATTTATTTTTTTTTTCATTTGTTGATGTTGGCTACCCCCCCAAAATTGGGGGAAGTGCCTTGGTATATGTATGTATGTATTACTACCTATAGCGGTCAGGTGTGCCAATCGAACCTGCTCGATCGTGTGGACAGGGCTTAACAGTTATTTCCTATGCACAGCTGCACCTATATTTGTCAAAGATAATTTGCCAAACATCAGTCCGCCGCAACAATAGCGGACCCAACGACAAGTAACCATTTCCAAACAGCTCAAAATACTTGAGGAAACATGGAATGAAAATGCATCTCTATCGGTACTTACTCTAGCAAACACAGATACGATTCTTCATCGTTTAACCATTACTGTATAGCTTAAGTTAAACTGGCTGGTTCTGATGTTCACATAACTTGGGATATAACCAACATTCAATAAAACACTAAACATAGTTCTGTTATACAACCTTATAGTACTGAAGAAACTCCAATTTAAAGTCGTTCTATATAGCTTTTCGCCGTTATAATTTCTAATTTTAGACTGATAAACAACAACTTTGGAGCTGCTTGTAATTCTTCGGTTAAAGGGGTCGCCAAAACTAACGTTACTTGAGAAAAATCCGAGTCAAAACAAAGTCTAACCAAAAATTCCCTTTGGCCGTGAACGGAAGAACAGAAGAAATATAAAATATAAAAAAGTAAGACGGCTGATGCAACTCCTTATATACAAAATATTTTCCACAAAAAAGAAAGCATAGTTCACAAGCCTATTAAGAAATGCCCGAGCATTTTTTCCAATATGAATTAACACAAGGAAAGTGTCCAGCCTTTTGATTGTACGCCTTCCCACAAAGCATCAAGGAACGATCCCATAAATTAACTTCGACCACATTCTCCGTAAATAAATAGCGACGCTTTTCTCCGCTCGACCTTTTTTAACAACCGTCGAGCGGTGGAAGCGACCGTGCAGAACTTGAAAACGAGAACACAATTTACAGAAATAGCAGCCCCCCCACAATCGCTTAACCGTACATGCGGTTTATAGCTTCCTGGTACTTCGACTGGATGTCTTTCCGCTTCAGCTTGAAGGCGGCGGTGACGAGGCCGGTGTCCGGAGTCCATATGTCTGGCGTGAGGTAGACGTCGGCGGGTAGCTCGAACTTTTCGAGTTTAGCTGTGAAATATAAGAGAAAAATTTGGTTCTCATATGTTTAAACAACATAACTACGGAGGGTTAGTTTATCTTTCACAAATAGGTTAACAAACTACATAATTAAACTCCATATTTTCAGCCTGCAGATTCCTACTCCTTAATTGTTGATGGAGGCACATCAGCAAGAAGACCCTCGAGTTGATTTAAAGATAAAGAATCTTATACTTGATTTACCTAAATGTCCAAGGATTTTAGCTGCTCTTAAAATGAGGAAAGGGGAGTGATACGAAGGTTGCATTTGCTAAATGAATGATTTAAAATCTTTGGTAGATACAGTAGGGTCCCGAATTATGCGAGAATTTGGTCGATTAATGACCTCGTATAAATGGAAAATCGCATATTTCGAAACACACACCTAACAGAAATAATTCCATTGAGGCCATGGCAACCAGCAATTTGCCTATTCAAATGTGTTTACTACCCATTTCCAATACTTTCTTTGTACTAAACTGTATTTCTTTATAATATCAAATTGTTCTTGTAAATAAATCAAACATTTAATATACTTTAAAGTTCTAATAACTTGAAAAATGGTTAAAATTACAACCAGGATAGGTGTAAACACCATATATTTCCCATTATAACACGACCCAAAATACAGGTAAATTTTATTGTTTGTCATATCTATTGTATAAGACAACTGGTGAATTGCAAAACGATCACTCTATAGACTAGCTTTTGTTGTATGATTGAAAATCCAGAATTATCAAAATACAGGCGATTTTATATCATGCGTTTCCTAAACACGCTAAAAAGCACAATAGAAAACGACAACCAATGTTTTGTTTACGTTTATCTCTGATCACAACGAAGAAACAGACGCATTTATACGTCTGTGTATAGGTCAGTTTTTTAATTGACAGCAATTCTACCAAGTATAGATTATATGTTGATTTTGTTATTACCAATGTTCTACTTAATTTTTCTTAGAACTTCCAAATAAATGAAATTAATTCCATTTATATAAAGTTTTTCTTTATGACGCCGCCTGAAACAGAAACCTTCCATTTGTTTACGCTCCATCTTCGATCACAATAAACAAACGAACGCAATAAACACACATGGTCAAAGTGATAACTAATAATATTACAAACATTTAGTAAACATTGTTATTACAAATATTTTACTTATCTTATCCATATAAATTCCTAAATTCGTAGCAAAGCTGGAAAACTTTTTTTTCCTTATGTGTTTAATCCAGAATAGCAAACTGCCGCTAATGACAGAATGATAATTTACGATAATTCTAAACTGTTACGAAAGATAATTGTCCTTTCCATATCCAAAATACTTTTCCTAACTTCAGTTATAAGTCAACTTGTACCCACCTCAATTATGGAACCATATGCAAAAAAAGGTAAAAGAAGAAGAAAGTACAAGGCCTATTTTTAAAGTCATCAAACAATTAGGTTACCGCTATTATGTTCGATGTAACAGAGAGAGAGAGAGAGAGAGAGAGAGAGAGAGAGAGAGAGAGAGAGAGAGAGAGAGAGGGGTTTAAATGTACTAAACAATAAATATGATAGGTTATAACACATTGGTGCTTATGTGATATTAACTGTGTTGATGGTTTGAATAAATTAAGGCATGGTGTAAACAATTCTTTGTTAACGTATTCGTACGCGCATATTCGTGAGAGCGGAAGCTAGACATCAGCTGATCTAATCACAGCCAAAAGTAAAACAAAAAGTCAGCAATACTCGATTTTTAAAACACACCCGAAATTTAAAAACATAAGTACATGTTTTATTATAACGCAATTGACTATTTAAAGAGTAAAAATTTTCTGGAATAGAATGGAGTTTCCTAAAAAATAGGGGTTTGCTGACGAAATCGGATGCCATATTTTAAGCTATGATTGAAATGGATGTATACACGGTATAATTTTTTCGTTTTGTATTAATTGACACTTTAAGAAAACCGATTTTGGTTTCTTCATCTATTCATAAGTATTGTATAACACGAGAGAGAGAGAGAGAGAGAGAGAGAGAGAGAGAGAGAATCAGCTGTTGTAATTGAATGCCGTGTTTTTGTTTCGCGAACCTCCTGAAGCCAGGAATTTATAGCCCCAACTAACGATTTCCATGTTAATTTCATTCTTAGACAAGTTGCCATATGTGAACTAAGGTTTTATTTCTTACGGAGAGAGAGAGAGAGAGAGAGAGAGAGAGAGAGAGAGATATTTTTATTTTACCGTCTACTCTACAAAACCAATCTTTGCAAATCAAATGTATACTGTTTAAAATATGACAAAATATTGCCGACTCGTTACCGAAGTTTAGGCTATTCACTGCCGATAAACGAACCCAGTCTACTCGTGAAAACCTTGAACGCCCGAAGGGAAAAATAAAGCTTTTATATATACTGTACTAAACAAAAATAATGCTTTAATATACCATCATTAACACTACCATTACAATTATCGAAAGGTTGTAGAAAGATAAAGATTGCTGAGAACGTAACCACAATTCTGTTTACATTTTGTCAGCTGGACTCGCACAGTTAACAGTTGATTTCATTGTTGATGTGGAATTTTATCCTTAAATAGGCTATTTATTATGAAATTATGTTAATAAGATGTAATGTTAATATTGTTTTGTAACATTACTATAAATCACCGTATTTAGGGCTACAAATAGACTTAAAAAGACAATATATTTGATACGCTTTGTAGTCCTTGACTAGCAGACTTTGAACAGCTTCGCAGATACAGAAAATTTATTTTTGAAAAATAGCGATCGCATAATTCGAACACGTATAATGCGGGACCCTACTGTACTTCAACAAATTGGTGCAAAGATTCAATGCCACCTTAACTGTCTCAATGTTCCTTGTAGTCATTTGAGAGTATTTTACCAAACCTAGATGATTGAATGCCTTGTTAATAACTTGATAATACCCAATGAGGTGGAGGAGGCATGTTATCTGAATATAATGTAGTACTGGATAAAGATAGCAGTTTAACATTATATTTACTATGCGGACTTGCGACCTATGCAGAGAACTTCTAGATAAATCTTTATAAATTACAGGACATCTACCTGCCTTAACCCTTTTACCCCCAGGCTATTTGGAAATTTACAACCCTTAACCCCCAGGGGGTTATTTTTTTCCCAGCACATTTTGCAGTATATTTTTTTAAATTGCTCTAACAGCCTTAATTTTTGTCATAGAAAGGTCAGGTTGGTCTCATTCTCTTGGAAAATGCCTGAATTTTCTCAAAAAATTATCAAAAATATGAGAAAAAAAACAAATTTTATAGCTTTTTTTGTAAGGACGTACCGGTACGTCCATGGGGGTAAAGGGATGGCTTTTGTGAAACGTACCAGTACGTCCTTTGGGGGTAAAAGGGTTAACTTTCTAATGGCAAAACAAATTAAATACTACTACATTCCAGTACATTTCCGGCTGAAATTCATGCCGTAAAACATTTATTTTACACGAGATCTTGTCCCGACACCATAAATTTACTCTTGGACAGAAGCTGCCATGAAGCAAGTAACTCGACCTACCCTTTTTCCCCGTTGTTACGAGTTCTTTTAGTATAGCACTCTTAACATCTTCGTCCAGGCACAGCTTCTCCCGACGAAGGTCGGTCTTGCCCAGTCCCTGCGCTATCTCCTCCAGGTTCTTCTGCACGGGGCTCACGATGGCGACGATGTAGTTGCTCGAGGACTCTCCGTAGACGCAGACGTTTTCTACCAGGGGGCACACCTTCAGCTCCGCCTCCACCTTACCCAGGGATACGTATTCGCCGAACTGGAGTTTGAGCAAGTCCTTCTTACGGTCTGAGAGACGATATAGGGGTTAGTGTGTATTTTTAAAGATGATGGAATGTATCTATTTGTTGTTTGTATAATATATATTGTGAAATCTGGAGAACAATATGCAATATTCCAAAGGGTCTTCATAATCGTTTTTATAATAAATTCTCCACAACAAAATTACTCGTGTACTGTCAATACCAGTGCAGCTTCACGTCATTATAAGCTATAGACGTAAATTTTGACAAGTTAAACAAAACTTATCTATGTTTAACATGGTTTTCATTTTCCTTGAGTTTGTGAAGTTCCTAATGAATTATAAAAGATAAGTTTTTGGTATAAAATGTTAAGAGAAACAAACCCCAACGGAGTTAGTCATGTAAAGGAGTTTCTTTTACACGCATAAAAGTAAAGACAGAAGGTCTGATTCGGTTATCCTCCAACACAAGCTTTATAAAAACACCAGTGGATAAGCTCTCAACTCACCGACGATTCTCAAGCAGCCGTCTTCGTCAAACTGTCCTACGTCTCCCGTGAAGAACCAGCGCCTACCGTCGACTTCTACGAAATCTTCTTGGGTCTTTTTACTGTTCTTGTAATAGCCAACAGCGATGTTATTGCCACCTGGAAAAGAGGGTAGCTGGTTAGGACGTACATCCTCGGACAAACACTTCAACATATTTGAATGGCAGGTTATAGCCAGTGGCATATTGTTGTTATTATTACTAGCTAAGCTACAACCCTAGTTGGAAAAGTAGGATGCTATACCCCCAAAGACTCCAATAGGGAAAACAGCTGCGAGTAAAGGAAATAAATAAGCTATAAGAGGAATGAACATTATATAAGATCAGTGACAATATTAAAATATCTGAAAATCAGTATTATCAAGTTGTTTAGGAGACAGATCAGTCAGGTTAAAGTGGAAGAAACTAGAAGCTAATTCGGACCAGACTCTCCCAGAATGAAAGAAGAACAAAAAGCAGAACGTGATTTTGCAATGGTCGGTGCAAGGACATTGCAAAGAACCATATGAACTACCTCACTTTAGTTAGTTTTCCCTTTGATTCAGCAAAACTCTCTCTCATTACTCTATTGTTCAAGGACTGGTGCTCCTACAAATATCTTGATGAATGTCAACATTTGCAACTAAAGTAAAATAACTCACATGCTACGATAAATGCCAAAGAACACGAGTCATCTAAGCGCAGTTCCTCATACTGAACCTTCGAACCACTTACCGATGACCACCTCTCCACGGGGTCTTGGTTTGTCGGTGATCCTGTAGTTGCCTTCGTCCCAGTTGATGAGCTTGATGTCGCAGATGGACGAGGGGGCGCCGACGCGACCCACGGACATGTCGTGCTCGTCCATCAAGGTGGCGCACGCGCAGGTTTCGGTGAGACCGTAGCCCTGAAAAAGGAAGATTTTGTTCAAAGAGTTTTCTGGGCTTGAGCCATGTCGTCCTGATGGAAAGTTCCTTCCGGCAAATTCTATAGTATAATATTTCTGCGACTGATATTACGAGAGAATTAATGTCGGGTATCACGGAGTTCCAACCCCCTGAAATGACTATCCGAAGATATCATGTATAATCAGGGACGTATCCTAAGATAACCATAGATATCTGCACCCCAAACAGACCTTACCCAGTCTAATCCACTGAGGGAAAGGAAATATAGGGAGCCGTTGTTCATCCTATCACCTTCGAGTGCCCCTATACGTTCCTGCGACTCGTTCCTTCGACACAGCTGTTTGCTACAGTGCCGTTTTTTTTTTTTTTTCGATTTTGTTTAAAGAGAATTAATCAAATGGTAATAAATTATCATTTTTGAAATGCCTCTTTTTGCTAGTTACATTTATAATGAGCTTATCTCATCCAAACTTTTTGTTTTATACACTTTTCCATTTCAATCGGCGACAAGGGCTCTTGTGTGTATTTATAATGTAGGTACTGTATATCTTCTAAATTTGTAAGGCCAAGATTTTAGAAAACAAAAATATAATAAGCTATCGGACAAAGTGGAGACTCATTTAAACCCCCTGGTGATCATGGCCGTGACAAAAATTGTCAGGATCACATCGAGCAATATCGTATTGACCTACTCATGTCGACGGTTTTTAGCATAACTAACGAAGGAACAAAGAGAGAAACTTAGCATTTGAAAGCTGGATAAATTTTCAATGCAGCGACATGAACGGATCATCGCAATTGTGGTCATTTATCAGCAGAGCTTATAGCCGAGACTAGATCTTTAGGAAAGGCCAAATGTTTGAGGTCAGTTGTTTCTCAGGTTGCATCGTTCTCTTCCTCTTCCTCTACCGAGTAGAACACGTTAGTGATTTGGGGATTCAACGTGTAAAAGTGATTAGTCGTGAATTAAAAAGACATAGCTGATCTGATTTTATTGGCTTGGGAATATTAAAAACAGAAATTGGTGGGATTCAATTATTTACAACAGAACCTTCATTTTCAGAACATTGTGTTTGTCAGTTCCCTCTGTAGAGCATGTACTGTAACAGTTTCTTCTAAGTTAGTTACTGCTTACTGCTTTAAATGAAGGAGTTTCTCTATCATCTCCAGCAAAAAGGTTTCATACAGTATAATTCTAGGGTAGCTCAAAGTCAAGAGACCAGTTAATTTAAATGTCAAGGTGATTTAACAAAGTTTTAGAATATTTTAGACGCATAGCAATTCTTTGGAACTAGCACAAATGTATTGGAAATTTACCCTAAAAAGAGGAGAGCAGATTTGTTTTTTTCTTAGAAAATAATCGCTGATGTCGGGAACCACCACTGGGCCTTCATTAAGAATAATCTGGTTTGTCTAGAAGTAAATGATCTAGTTAATACCAGAAAACAATTTGATTCGATTTTGCACAATCTTCATGCTGCACACCTTTCTGATTATCAACTTATTGGGACAGAGACATACCTCTAGGTACAATCATGGATTTTTTAGTTGAAGAAACTCTACACGAGATTATAGAGATTATGAGAGGATATTTGTATGAGATAAAAGTTATCGGAGGACATTTACTGCGAGTTTGACAGAAAGGAAATGTCAACAAATCTAACGAGATTATCAGAGTACATTTGCTGCAACTTTGACGGAAGTAAAAGTCAACACATCTAAGAAGTGACGACGACAGATCTCCAAAGGCAGGGATGAGACCGTTTCACTTCCATTTACGTTAGGATTCTGCTTCTACCCAACGCATGAGTGACAGCAGTGTTAAGATAGGGCCACCAGTTGCCTTCCTAACGAATGCTAGTTAACCATCGCACCAAAGGTCTTTCCTTCGTACGTTCACAACCCGGAAAAGACAATCGTTTTACGTGAAACCTTTGCACTGTTATCAAAAGGATGACATAAGAATTTCTAATTCCTCCACCAGTTTTTTTACATTTGTTTGTTACTGTTTATTAAAGATTTTCATCTAAAGTCCCCGGTTCTAAGAAGGTTCTCCTGGAGTGTCCTTGGAGTTTTTAATACAATCGCAAAGGGACGTGGTTATAATCAACCAATAACATGCTTATTTTTATGCTCCAGGTTACCTACATTCATAGAAATACACAATGTTTATGTTACATAATTTGTATAATTTAAATTGCCTATAATTGAGTTTAAACACAGCTCCTGAAGTCTTCACAATTTGATAACCCCATCATTGAAGCAATTGCACTTAGGATTAGTGATTCTTTTTTGCCTAGACAATTGTTGAGAAGTAAAAAAAAAGTAATGAACACTACTCTACTTTCAAGGATTTAAAAATGAATTGCATGCAATGTTAGAAAGTTTATGGATGAACTTAATGGTGATTTGTCTCGTTAATGTATAATGTAAATTGTTAAATTTGAAAATAAAGAAAGTTTTAAAAGTATGCAAATACTGTAAGGAAAGTTCGTAAATAAGTAAAGTTCTATAAGTTTCCAAACGAGGAAAAGTTCCACAATCTTGCGAACAAGGAGAGCTCTATAAGTTAGCAAATAATGGAAAGTCTTACGAGTAAGCACACAGGAAAATTTCTGTCCCCTTAAAAGCTTTCTTACATCCTTTAGGACTCTCAACAGACCCCTGAAGCAGAAACTGCAAAGGCACTTTAAAAAAGAGCCGAGAAAGATAGAGATTTGCTCACCTGCAAGACGGGTGAGCCGATGCTGGCCCTGATGAAGTCGTGCGTCTCGGGAGAGAGAGGGGCGCCGCCCACGGCCATAATTCTTACGCTTCCACCTAAGAGGGCTCTGATTTTGCGGAACACGATCCTGCGGGACGATAGTCGTATGAGGAATTTTTTGGAATGTGGTACGGTTTTGGAATGTGGTACGGTAGACAGAAGGTTCTTAACCCTTTCACCCCCAGGCTATTTGGAACTTTCCAACCCCAGAGGGTTATTTTTTATCAAGCACACTTTGCAGTATATTTTTTTCAAATTGCTCTAACAGCCTTAATTTTCGTCATAGAGAGGTCAGGTTGGTCTCATTCTCTTGGAAAATGCCTGAAGTTTCTCAAAACATTATCAAAAATATGAAAAAAATGTAAATAGTAGTTTTTTCCAAAAACGAATTGGTACGTCCATGGGGGAAAAAGGGATGAGTTTTGTGAAACGTACCAGTACGTCCTTTGGGGGTAAAAGGGTTAACATCATATAAATTCCAAGATATTTATAAATTGAATTTTATTAAATTTTGGCCTAGTTTAGGCCTAACATGACCCTCATGCCTAAGACTTCCAGCTGCGAAAGTCAACAAATAATCCCTTTTCATATGAAATTAACATCAGGTTATTGCAAATGTAGTTTTGCTTACTGAAATGATATATTGTTTTCTTAAAGTATTTCTCTATCTTATTACAGTATATGAACTTTTGACAACATCCGAATGTCTGTTAGTTGAGGACCTATTTTATGAATGCAAATGCTCTCTCTATCAATACTGTAATTTGTTTTTATTCATCCAATAATTAATAATTATGAAACATTATTCAGAGCATATCTGTCAACTTTTGTCTATATTTCTTATTAATACACCTATTGGAATGCCAAAGGTACTGAAAAGTACACTTCGATTGCCGGTAGATTCGACAATAGCGAAGATGGGATAAATCGTGCCGGGGAGACGGCAGAAGACTCACCAGTTACAGATGGGTGTGTCCCATCCGCGGTGCATCCAGTTGAGCTTGTATTGCAGACCATAATTGAAGAGATGAGTTAACCAAGGGCCCTGCGATTGTACTTTCTCCAAAATGCCTTTGTAGATGCGGTCGAGAATCAGCTGGGGACGAAAAGCAGAAGAGGCGCCATAGATAAAAACGACTGAACGATAAATAAAACAGCTGTTGTCTACTAATACAGGGCACCCCTAAAGAGATGCTACCTACAGTAATGTGTTCCTTCAAACGATACTTACTGGAACAGCGGCCATCATAGTCGGCTGCAGGATCGTGCAGTCCCCCTTGCTGCCTCTCTTGATCTTGCTGGAACGGTCAGTCATCGTCAGGGGGGTCGAGTAACCCATCGGTACTCCATACATGATCATCATGGCCTCTGTTGGAATCAAGAGTGGTTTTCGAGCATAAAAAAAAATTTTTTTCCTTTCTAATACAAAGTATATTT